>NC_029775.3:37833226-37836112 GCF_000817695.3 Arachis duranensis
ATTTCACAGCAGCAAGGATCAAGTTTAGATACAACCTTTGAAGTTGTAGCCCTTTGATTCTTCCTTCTGTTGTGTTCTCTTTGAGTTAAGATGTATAATGTCTTCAAG
This sequence comes from Arachis duranensis, assembly GCF_000817695.3. NCBI lineage: Eukaryota > Viridiplantae > Streptophyta > Magnoliopsida > Fabales > Fabaceae > Arachis > Arachis duranensis. The sequence goes on from NC_029775.3 coordinate 37,833,335, forward strand.
TGTTGACTCATGTCCTGCATAATTCTCAAAGTTGCTTGCTTCTCAAGCCCTTAATTATATGGTTAGTATGCATAAATGGAGTGTGGCTCCTGGATTTACTTTGGTGTGAGAACACCAAACTTAATTGTTTGCCACTGCCTCTTATGCAACCATTTTAACCATTTTTGAAACCCTGTGTCCTTGCTAAAGGTTAATGAAAATAAAACTTGAAAGCAATTAAACAGTTGAATAATGTGTTTCGTTGCTTGGAGCTAGCATCATGCAAGAGGTGAGAATGTGTTTTTAAATGATATTTTTGGTGGAACACCAAACTTAGAATCTTTCATTCTCCCTTAAATTGTTTTGGTGTGCAACACCAAACTTAGCTCCTTACAATCAACACCAATTATTCAACATTTTTATTGAAAAATGCAACACCAAACTTAGCTCCTTGCAATCCACACCAATTACTCAACATTTTTATTGGAAAAGCTATGAAAAGAAACTACCTCAGGTTGGGTTGCCTCCCAACAAGCGCTCTTTTATTGTCACTAGCTTGACATTGAACTCCCTTTAGGGTGGTTGATGTTGGTGATGTCTCAACTTGTCACCTCTCACTGTAAACTTTCTCTGTGTGCCTTGATGCTCAATTTCCATATGCTCAAGAGAAAGTATTTGGTTAACAGTGTAATAATCTTCTGTTCCCAGCTGTTGATATACTAGTTGCACCTTATCACCTTTAGAAAATCCTTCAGTGGGGATTTTCTTGTTCTTCCACCCTTTATGAGCCTTTTTCTTGCTCTTCATCTTTTTCTTTCTTGTTGATCTTTCTTTCTTGTTAGTGACTTGAGTTGTGATACCTTCCTTCTTGTTTATCACCCCTGCTTCCTTTTGAATTCCTTTTTCTCCTTGTGCAAGCTTGTTTTTCTCTTCTACTGCCTTGTCGGTTGCTTGCTTTGGAAGGAAATCACCACTTGTTTTGCTTATCTCTTCATTCCTGTATAGTTCTGGAAAGACTTTCAAGATAATGCTCTCCTCATGCATCCTGAGGGTTAACTCTCCCTGCTCTATATCCACAATGGCTCTAGCAGTGGCCAAAAATGGTCGACCAGGTATTATGGAGTCATTTCCATTTTCTGAAGAATCCAGGACCACAAAATCTGCAGGATAGATGAACTTGTCAACCTTAACTAAAAGGTTCTCGATCAGCCCTTTTGGATACACCACTGATTGATCCACCAACTCCAAGGACATCTGTATTGGCTTCTCAACCAATTCCAAGGACATCCGTGTTGGTTTCACCTCCTCTATGCCAAGCTTTTTCACTAAAGAATATGGGATTAGATTTATGCTTGCTCCTAAATCGCACATCCCCTTGTTAATGAATAGGTTTCCAATGGTGCATGGTAAGAAGAAACCTCCAGGGTCTTCAAGCTTGGGAGGGAGTCCCTTTTTGATGAGTGCACTGCATTCTTCACTGAGCATTACAATCTCCTTTTCATTCCACTGTCTCTTCTTGTTAATGAGCTCCTTTAAGAACTTGGCATATAAAGGCATTTTCTCCAATGCTTCAGCTAAAGGTATGTTGATTTCCAACTTCTTGAAAGTCTCAAGAAATTTGTGGAAATGTTGATCCTTTGTCTCTTTGTGAAATCTCTGTGGATAAGGCAGTGGTGGTGTTGAGCTCTTCTCCATTTGATGTTGTCTTGGAATTGATTCTTCCATGATTTGCTTCCCTTTTTTCAAATTCTGTGGTTTGTTGTCTTCCTCTGTGAGTTTTTCTGGGACATTCTTGTTTAACATGTCCTTGTTGATGGCTTCATCATTCTTTGTTGGCTCATTATCATTATTCTTGGTTGCTCCTTGGTTACCATCCACTAACACTTTTCCACTTCTTAGTTGCACGACCTTGCATTCTTGGTTATTGGGTGGATAATGGTTAGAGTTGGGGTAGTTATTTTGTGGTTTTCTATATGTATTTTGGTTAGTGTTTGGCTGGGGGTTATGGTTTGTGCTTTTCCAATTATTCTGACTTGTGTTTCTTTGCCATGGTTGTTGGTTTTGATTATGGTTGTCTCCCCATCTGAGGTTAGGATGATTCTTCTAAGATGGATTGTAAGTATCACCATAGACTTCATTTGTTCCAGGATTTTGGTTGTGCATGTATTGGACTTGCTCTTACTGTTGCTCCTCTTGAGTTTCTTCACTTTGCACCCAAGTAGTTGGTGGTTGGCTTGTGGCACTCACTGATGCAACTTGCAAGCCATCAATTCTTTTGGCCATTTGTTCAAACTGTTGTTGAATCTGCTGCTGCATTATCTTGTTCTGAGCCAGAATTGAATCCACTCCTTCTAACTCCATTACTCCTCTCCTTTGTGATGGTTGGCGTTGTCTTTGATGAGCAAAGAAATATTGGTTATTGGCCACCATATCAATGAGGTTTTGAGCTTCCTCTGTGGTCTTCATGAGTTGTAATGAGCCTCCGGCAGAGTGATCAAGAGCTTCTTGAGCTTTAAGAGTGAGTCCCTCATAGAAGTTCTGTAACTTGTCCCACTCAGTGAACATCTCTGGTGGACATTTCCTCAATAGAGCCTTATATCTTTCCCATGCTTCATATAAGTTCTCAGCCTCCAATTGAGTGAACGTTTGAACCTCAGTCTTCAATCTTAGGATTCTTTGAGGGGGATAAAATTTGGCAAGAAACTTGCTCACCAAGTCATCCCAAGTGTTGATGCTTTCTTTTGGAAAGGTCTCTAGCCATTGAGTGGCTTTATCTCTGAGAGAAAATGGAAAGAGCAG
>NC_029775.3:37836154-37836821 GCF_000817695.3 Arachis duranensis
AAATGTTGATTTGGATCCTCCAAAGGCCCTCCTCCAAAAGAGCAATTGTTTTGAACCAGAGTGATGAGTTGTGGCTTTAGTTCAAAATTGTTTGCATTGACATTAGGAGGAAGAATGCTGCTTCCACAGTGTCTGGCATTTGCAAATTTGTATGAAGCCAAGACTCTTCGTTGTTGTTGATTATTGTTGGCTCTTTCTCCTGGTTGATTGGGATCTCCTTCCATTTCTTGGAATTCCTCCTCAGATTCTTCTTCTCCAATAACGTTCTTCCCTCTTTCGGCTCTTCTTATTCTCCGAAGAGTTCTTTGATCAATTTCAGAGAGGATAGGGGAAGATCTTCCTGTACCTGACATACAAACACACAACAATAAACACACAAACCCAGAAAGCCAATGAAACTTCAATCTATAGCTAGAATGAAGTTTTAGTTAGTTTAAGCAAAAATTCAAATAGTTAGTGTGTTAGTAGGAATTAGAATAACAGAAAAGAAAAAGTGCTTAATCTAGACCTCCACTTCACTTAATCATTGTCAATCTATTTCAATCCCCGGCAACGGCGCCAAAAACTTGATGTGTGGAAAACGATCCAACACAAAACTCACCGGCAAGTGTACCGGGTCGCATCAAGTAATAATAACTCACATGAGTGAGGTCGATCCCACAGGGAT
>NC_029775.3:37837022-37898422 GCF_000817695.3 Arachis duranensis
GAAAGTAAATGACTGAAACTTAAAATGCAAGAAATGTAAATTGCAGTAACTTAAATGGCAAGAAATATAAATTGCTTGAATATAAAAGGGAATTGAGGACTGGGATTGCAGAATCTAAACAAAGAGAAAGTAAAATGCAACAATCAATAAAAGTAGAAGATGAATTGGTATAAACTGAAATGCAACAGAAAATGAAATTAAAGTGCAGCAGGGTTCACAGAAGAACCAAAAGTAAATTGGGGTCTCAGGTCTCAAGAGACTAGGTAGCAGAGCCTAGATCTCTATTTGCCTTCCCAGATCCAAGTTCACAAAGCAATTGACAAGAAATTGAAGAGGAAGCAGTAAAGAGAATGTAAATTGATTCAATTATGCAGAAAGAAATTTAAAGAGATCTTAGATGGGAATTGAGACAGAATTTCCTCAATTTCACACACCCAAAACTCAGAAAAATAAGAGTGGAATCACCCGAGCAAACACGAGGAAGGAGATCAATCAATTCTCCCTTAATCCTCAGAACCTCGGTCAAGTCTCTCAAGAACAATTGCAAGAAATTCAAAACTCAAGGAAAGTGTAAAATTCAAAAGTCAAGCTAAGGTAAGTGCTAAAAAGGTCCTAATTACATCAAACTAGCTCCTATTTATACACTTTCTATTCTTGGATTTTGGGATTTGGATGGGCTTTTGATTTGGTGAAGAAATGAACTTAATTGGAATTTTAATTGAATTTTTCGGCCCAAAATGGTAGCTCCCAGGAGGCTGCCCTGCCCTTGTCGAGGGCAGGGCAGGATTTGGTGCATGTTGGTGCGGCTTTGGTGCGGTCTGGTGCATGTTGGTGCGGCTTGGTGCGCAAAACGCTGCCCTGCCCGCGCCGAGGGCAGGGCAGGAAAAATTGGTGCGCCAAAATGTGCCACGGTGCGTGCTTGGTGCTGCCAGGGTCGTGATTTGGTGCGCCAGATTCACTTCTTGGTGCGCCAGAGTTGTGCACCAACCAAATGCTGCCCTGCCCTCGCACAAAATTGTGCTCTGCCCTTGTAGTGGGCAGGGCAGAGTTGCCTTTCATGCTTGGTTCCCTTATGTTGCCCTCCTAGAGGGCAGTGTGCCCTTGTGGAGGGCAATGTTTGCCTCTCCTCATGTTGTGCGCCACACTTCTTCTCTCTTTGACCACACTTTCTTTTCCTTGGGCCACACTTCCTTAGGCTACGCTTTTTCCTTTTTTCCTTTTCTTCACCTACAATAAACCAAAACAACCACTCAAACTTTCACTAAATTCAAGAGGCTTATAAATCAATTAAAATTCAATTAAAATTAGCTTAAACCTCATGGATTAACATTAATTTCATGGTGGTTGCTTGATTTAAAGAAGTTGTGCATTTTCACTCCAAATCACTTACTTAAGAAGCAAGAAAGTGCATAAAGACTAACAAAACAAGTGAAATTGGCTTGAAAAATGGGTATATGATGACTTGTCATCACTAAGCAACCCCCTAAATACAGAAAATTTAGAAGCTATCCGTGAGCAACAGAATCGCCTTAAACAGCTGGAACAGGAAGCCGAACCATTGACCTTCAGAGAGAAACAAGACGACGTCAAAAGTTAGAGGACAAGCTCTTAAAGCTCGAAGCCGATCTCAAAACCAAGACCGCTCGATCCAGTCATGAAGATAGCCCCCCATTCACCAAATAGATCATGAAAGCTAAAGTCCCAAAGGATTTCAAAGCTCCCGACATGACCTCATACGATGGCACATCAGATCCAAGCCATCATCTTAGCAATTTCAGAAGCAGGATATATCTCACGGAGGCCTCAGATGCAATCCGTTGTAAAGCTTTCCCAACCACTCTAACTAAGATAGCAAGAAAGTGGTTCGACAGTTTGCCCCCAAGATCCATCACAAGTTTTGACGACCTTGCAAAAAAGTTCCTCGCCAGGTTCTCCATCCAGAAGGATAAAGTCAAACACGCTCCAAGCTTGCTGGGAATTAAACAAGGAGATCGGGAAAGCCTTTGTAGCTACATGGAAAGATTCAACAAAGCATGCCTTGACATACAAAATCTTCCAACAGAAGCGGCCATCATGGGACTCATCAATGGCTTAAGAGAAGGACCTTTCAACCACTCAATATCCAAGAAGTACCCAACATCTCTAAACGAGGTTCAAGAAAAGGCAAAAAATATATCAAATATGGAGGAGAACTCCCGATTGGGAGACAACTTAAAAACCGGATTCTCCTAACCCACCACATGACAAGGATAAAGAGTCCAAGAAAAAAGAAGATTAACCCGGTGAGAAGCCTAGAAAATATCACAATTACACCCCTCTTCGGCTGTCTCTTGTGGATGTTTACTGAGAAATATGCAATACTGAGAAGATCCCACCACCTTGCCTAATCAAAAACAAAAGAGGGGGAAGTCGGACAGAATACTGTGATTTGATCCGAATCTACGGACATCCTACTAACAAGTGTTTCGACCTAAAGAATGTCATAGAGAAATTGGCAAGAGAAGGGCGATTAGATCGGTACTTAGCCAATAAAGCGGATGAACCAAGAAAAAGAAGAAGGGATGAAGAGGTCGGACGAGTTGAACGTCCACCTCACACCGAAGAGGTCGGACGAGTTGAACGTCTATCTCACACCCCTGAGAGACATGTTCATATGATAAACGGAGGATTCGCAGGAGGAGGGATCTCTAAATCATCTCACAAAAGACACCTCAAAAAGGTATATTAAGGAAGGGAGAGAGGTTTGAATGGACAACGATGTGTAAACAAGCCTTTCGAGATTTCAAAAAAAAAAATCCTTGGGGCAACCACCCATTCTTACCCGACCACGGAAAAGTGAAGAACTCATATTATAACTCGCAGTAGGAAGTCGGGCAATAGCCTCAGCACTAGTCAGAGAAGACGAACGTGGGTAACAACCCATCTACTTCATCAGTAAGGCACTACAAGGGGCCGAACTAAACTATCAAAAGATAGAAAAATTCGCCTACGCCCTCATACTCACTTGTCGATGACTCCACCCATACTTTCAAGCTCACACTATTAGGGTTCGGACCAACCCGCCCATAAAAGGCATCTTACATAAAACAGACTTAGCTGCAAGAACACTACAATGGGCAGTTGAGTTATCCAAGTTTGACCTCAACTATGAAGCTCGGACAGCCATCAAGTCCCAACACCTAGCCGACTTCATTGCAGAGTACACTGACACCCCAGGAACTCCCACAAAATGGAATCTCTACGTGGACGACTCTTCAAACCAAAATCAGGGGTGGCGCAAGCGTAATTATAGAAAGCGATCAGGAAACCCAAATCGAGCTAAATAACCAAATGGAATACGAGGCAGTACTGCCTGGTTTAAGGCTGGCTAAGAAGGTAAGAGTTCAAAAGCTTACCATATTCCGTAATTCACAAGTAGTCACCTCACAAATAGAAGGGAGCTACCAGGCTAAGGATCCCACCATGAAAAAATACCTGGACAAAACCAAAGAACAACTCGGACAATTCCGGGGGTATGTGGTCCGACATATACCTCGGGAACAAAATGTCTGAGCTGATGTACTTTCAAAACTAAGTCAGCACCAACAGCTCGGACAATTCGGGGGATATGAGGTCCGACATATACCTCGGGAACAAAATGCCCGAGCTGATACACTTTCAAAATTAGCCAGCACCAAACCAGGGGGCAATAATAGAAGCCTCATCCAAGACATGCCCACCATGCCAGAAGCATGCCAACTTCCCTATAGCCCCACCAGAAGAGCTCCCACAAGTCCACGGGGCATATCGGACAACAGCACACTCAACCACCAGAGAATCACCATCTCGACTTGCTTACGGAATGAAGGCAATGTTTCCTGTGGAGGTAGAAGAGGGATCCCCTAGAGTGATCCTCTACAATGAAGATTCCAAACTCAAAGGGAAGAGATTGACCTACTTCCAGAAGTCCGAGAAAGAGCTCGGATTAGAGAGGAAGCACTAAAGCGTCGAATGGACCTAAGGTCGGTCAGGAGAAGGGAAGTTAGTAGCCAACTGAAAAGGACCATACTAAGTTGTTCAGAAGTATTGGGAAAAGGTCACCACAAAGTGTCCAACCTCGAGGGGCGAGAGCTACCAAGGTCATGGCATACCTGCAATCTAAGAAGGGCGCCAGGCCGAGGTCTAAAAGATTGCCCGACCTCGAAGGGTAAGCACTAACATGTACACACTCTTATTCATATCTTCATTTTATTGTTTAAAAGTTTGCAGATTTCCTAAAAAAGTTTCCAATCAAGATGCATTAATCTGAGCGCAAAAATTCATCATCCGAGTACAAAGCTACAGGTCGGCAAGATGAAAACCAAATTCATCGTCCGATCACGACATGGTCGGCAAGGTGAAAACCAAAATCACCGCCCGATCACGACAAGGCCGGCAAGATGAAAACCAAATTCATCGCCCGATCACGACAAGGTCGGCAAGATGAAAACCAAATCCATCGCCCGATCAACGGTGTTAAAAAAGTAATCCATAGAAAGAGGCCTGGTGAGGTCTGATTAAAAATGGAATACTAAAAATAACTTAGGAAGGACCGACAAGAAGAAGTCGGACCAAACCAGTCAAAGCGACAAAGTTATAAAAGGTAAATCCATAGAAAGAGGCTTGACGAGGTTTGAGTAAAAATGGGTTACTAAAAATAAATTAAGAAGGACTGACAAGAAGAAGTCGGGCCAAATCAATCAAAGCAACAAAAGTTATAAAAAGTAATCCATAGAAAGAGGCCTGACGAGGTCTGATTAAAAATGGATTACTAAAAATAACTTAAGAAGAATCGACAAGAGAAGTCGGACAGATGAAAAGCGTGTGCTATAAAGGACACAGCTTTGCCAAAAAGGCCACAACTCCACGACAAGGCTAACAAAATTGTCCAGACTAACTAAAAAGGTTCTACGAGAACACTAAAAATTTGTCGGACAAGTTAGCCCCAAGGACCACCTCAACCAAGCAGAGAGTGGACAAAACAAAGAAGTGATCAAAAAGAGGTCAGACAACAAAGTACCAACACTCTACAAAGATCCACAAAAGGGACAAAGACATCCCGCAATGGCCAGAGGAAGGCTAGGAATGCTTTGCTGAAAGGTACGAAGTCTTGAAAAAAGACACTACTTAAAAGGCAAAAGCAAAAATCAAAACGGTGCTAAAAAGTTGTCCAAACAAACTATAAAAAGATTCCCTATCGGAACACTACCTGAAAAGTTGTTGGATTATGACTAAAAAACCCGAGTAGTGAAGACAAAGAAAGTCAGAAGAAAGCTGAAAAGTCCTCTCAACAAACTAAAAAGGGCAATACCAGACTCGCACAAGGAGAAACTACTCAAGATTGGCCAAAGTCAGGATGCTTGAGCATGACTTCCCCAAAGAGATCGAAGCTCTGAAAGCACGATCTCACAGAAAGGTCTGAACTCAAGCAGGGGTACTGTTCATACATCGGTTCGAGATATAAAGGACCGGGATGGCCGACCTCTTAGAAGGTTGGCCCATGACTGACCTCTTGGAAGGTTGGTCCATTACCGACCTCTTCACAAAGAGTTCAGCCAAATCACCACAAGAGGCCCAAGCAGGTACAACCAAAGGGACACAGCCCAATCTAAAGGCAGCCGAAGCCTAAAAAGATAAAGGTGGTTCCCCTTAAAGATAAGATGACTTCACTCAAAGATAAGATAAGATAACTATCTTATCTCCAGAAAGGTCACTCCACACTATTATAAATATACTGTACCACCCAGATATAACTCATATTCTGATTTTACTAAAAACCTGCCTAAAGCACGTGCTAACTTAAGCATCAGAGTCTCTTGCAGGTACCACCACCCTCCGGTGATGAAGGATCAGCAGCTCCACCAGATCCAACAAGTCAGACACGACAGCTCCGGCCACCAGATCCAATAAGTTGGACATGACAGCTCCAGCCACTAGCTCTAGATAGGACGGACACAGCAGCACCGACCACCACAGCAGATCTCATCCGAGATCGACCTTCAATTTCAGGTAATCCTCGGAACAGATAGGTGGCATTTAATTATTTTGCATTGAATAAATGTTGATACCCTTTGTTTCTCTCTTGATTCTAGCATGAGGACATGCTTGGTTTAAGTGTGGGGAGTTTGATAAACCCCATTTTTAGGGTTTATCTTGTGCTTAATTTAGAGGATTTTATCAACTCTTCCCATATTTATTCAATGAAATGGCATGGTTTCATGATTTTCTCCTAATTTGTGCTTGAGTTTGAAAACATGCTTTTTAGGTCTGAACTTGCTAATTTTAATTCGCCTTTGATTCCACTTGATGCCTTGATGTGTTTGTTAGTGAATTCAGGTTGAAAATGCTAGGAATGGATCAAAGGATTGAAGAAAAGAGCATGCAAAGTGGAGAATTCATGGAAAATCAAGGATTTGGAGTGCATACATCGACGTGCACGCATGGAGATGAAGTCGTGAGGTGGCACGTACGCGTGACTTGACGCGTACGTGTGAGAAGGAAAACACCAAACGACACGTACGCATGACCCATGCGTACGCGTCAAAGCTCGCACGTAACCTCATTAAAGTGAAAATGCTGGGGAAAATTTTTGAGATTCCTAGGCCCATATCTAACTCAATTTCTGAGGCAATTACATGCAGAATTGAAGAGGGGTCAAGGGGGGTCATTCATACACTTTAGTTTTAGAGAGATGTAGAATTCTAGAGAGAAAGACTCTCTCCTCTCTCTAGATTAAGGTTCTTAGTTTTCTTCCTTTTAGATCTAGATCTCATTTTTTTCTTTAGTTTTCCTTTACTTTTATTTGTTCTAGCATTTAACTTCTCTTGTATTTCCTTTATTTTGTTAATTTTAGTTGATGCACTCTTTTGTTGATTTCAATTCTCTTTTAATTCAATTTGTGATTTCCATGTCTTTTTATATTTACCTTTGTTTCTATTGATGAATTCTTGCTTTAATTAGTTATTACTTCCTTTAATTCTTGCAATTAATAATGTTTACTGATGCCAGGGCATCTAGGCCAGTTTCACTGACCTTTTCTTTATTGTTTTAAGGTAGTTTCATGCATTTTCTTAGGAAATAAGCAAGTTTTGGATGAAATTTCATTTACACCTTGACTCAAGCAACTATTGTGAATTTTACATGATTTCATAAGGATTATGCAAGGATTGAATGACAAATTGATGATGCATAATCTCATGACTTGGGCTAGAGCTTTGATACACTTTATTTGCTTGATTTCAGGATAAAGGAAACAAGAAGAAGCCAAGTTAGCAGTCACGTTAACCTAATTAACGTAACCATTAATGTGGAATAGGGCAAGCTTGTAGCATTAATGAAAAAGGTGGTCGTCAATAATGCCTGCGAAGCCATCATAAGCCCACGTTAATTGCCACGTTAATTAGGTTAACGTGGTAGTTAACGTGGAGAAAAAGGGAGCTCCAGCATTAGTGGTAAAAGTGAATACCACTAATGCTACAAGTTGGCAATTAGCCACGTTAAGAGCCACGTTAACATATTTAATGTGAACTCTAACGTGGAAGGGAAAGACAATGCCAACGTTAGTGACACTCACCTTTGTCACTAATGTTGGATCATGACAACATTGCCCAAGTTAGTGGTCACGTTAAGACCACTAACGTGAAAGTTAACGTGGAGCTAAGCATGATGAGCCAACGTTAGTGACACTCACGTTTGTCACTAACGTTGGAGATGGCATTCACTACCATGTTAGTGGCCATGTTAACCTAGTTAACGTGAACTCTAACGTGGAGGGGGGTGTTTGGAGCGTTAGTGACAAAGGTAAGTGTCACTAACGCTCTTAAAACTTAGGCATGCCCACGTTAAGAGCCACGTTAACCTAGTTAACGTGAACTCTAACGTGGGGAAAGGGGGCACAATGCAACGTTATTGGAAAAGGTGATTCCCAATAACGTTTGCGAAGGATCATGAGGCAACATTAGTGGTCACATTAGTGCCACTAACGTTGAAGTTAACGTGGACCATTTTGCGGTTGGAACGTTAGTGAGAAAGATGATTGCCACTAATGTTCTCGAACCCACATTTTCACTTAGCATTAACTCCACTAACGTCCTAACTAACGCCCATGCCTAACTCACACATTTCTGCAAGCTGAGCCTACTGAAGATTGTACTTGCTTCAACTCAAGATCTAAGGCCCACATCCAAGACTTGAAGACCTCACTAGAAGATCAAGAAGAGTAGTATATATAGGAGTAGTTTTGAACTATAGAGAAGCTTGGCACTTTGGAGAACTACCCTCTGTATATTTACTTTCTGCATTTTCTAGTTAAACATGTATTCTTTTCTGCCATTTTCCATTCCCAGAGCTATGAACAACTAAACCCCTTTCATTGGGTTAGGGAGCTCTGTTGTAATTTGATGGATCAATTATAGTTTTCATTCTTCTTCCTATTTCTTTTCTCTTGATTTTCTAGAAAGCTTTCGATCTTAATTCAATTGGTTAGTTGTCTTGGAAAAGAAACTCTCCATAATTGGATCTTCTCTGAGCATTGGAAAAGGGATGAGGAGATCATGTTAAAAATGCTTTCTCATGTTGGACCAAATTGGGGTTTGAACGGATATAGTGACATGTAATCCTCCCAATACTTTGATTTGGAAATACATGTGGTATAATCAGTGACCACACTTCATCTCTTTCCATGAGCAATTAAATTAAGGAATTGGGCAATTGTTTAAGCTTAGAGAGATTAGATTGCCAAGGAATTGGGATCCAATCACTTAAGATTGCCAAGGAGATCAATGAATGCATTGATTGAGGAAGGGATGAGAATGAACCTGATCCAGAGAATTCAACATCTCCTAAGCCCAATGAATCCCCCATTTCTGATATTACCCATTCTCTTTACTTTCTGCCATTTATTTCCATGTTCATCTCCCCCAATCTCCATTTAAGATTCTGCACTTTATTTTCTGCCATTTACTTTCTCGCCATTTAATTTCCTGCAATATCAATCACCTTCTGTTTAGCTCAACTAGCATACTCTTCCAATTAAAAATTCCTTGACCAATCAATCCCTGTGGGATTCGACCTCACTCTATTGTGAGTTTTTACTTGACAACAATTCGGTATACTTGCCGAAGGGAAATTTGTTGAGAGACAAGTTTTCGTGGATCAAGTTTATGGCGCCGTTGCTGGGGATTGATTTTGTATCAACAATGATTAAGTTGGAAGTTCACTAGATTGAGCATTTTTCTTTTGTTTGTTTATTTTATCTAGTCATTTAACTTCAGTTCATTTAGTTTCTTCCTCACCCCCTATCCCCTTGTTATTTTCTTTTTCTTTGAATTTACTTACAATTCTGCTCACTAACCCACTAACTGTTTGATAAATTGCACCACTCACACTAACAATCATTCTAACAAGAATAATCACTTCATTTTATCTCTTGCTGTGTGCTCTGTTAGTTGTATGATAGGGAGAAGAGGCAGAGCTTCAACTTCCTTTGATTCAGAACCTGAGAGGACCCTCCATAGATCAAGGAGGGAAGCAAAAGGGAAAAGAGTTGTTGGTGCTGAGGAAGAGGAAGAGTACTTTGAAACAAACATGAAGGAGAACTTGAAAAACAACCATGAAGGAGAAGCTCACAACCATGCCAGAGAAGGCCCTGTAAATCATGCTGGGCAAGAGAGGAGAGTTCTAGGCTCTTATATCAATTCAAACCCAGGAAATTACGGAAGTAGTATCCAAAAGCCCACCATACATGCCAAAAACTTTGAATTAAAACCCCAGCTCATCACCCTTGTTCAGAGCAACTGCTCATTTGGAGAAAGTGCCCAAGAAGACCCCAATCAACATCTAACCACCTTCCTGAAAATATGTGACACAGTAAAGTCTAATAGAGTCCATCTGGATGTCTATAGGTTGCTTTTGTTCCTTTTTTCACTCAGGGACAAAGCATCCAAGTGGCTGGAGTCCTTTCCGAAGGAGAGCTTAACAAATTGGGAAGATGTGGTGAATAAATTTTTGGCAAGATTCTACCCTCCTCAGAGAATTAACAGGCTGAGAGCTAAGGTGCAAACTTTCAAGCAACAAGATGGTGAGACTCTCTATGAGGCCTGGGAGAGGTTCAAGGACTTAACAATAAGATGCCCACCGGACATGTTCAATAAATGGGTTCAACTTCACATTTTCTATGAAGGTCTTTCTTATGAGTCAAAGAATGTTGTAGACCATTCATCAGGAGGCTCTCTAAACAAGAAGAAAACCATTGAAGAAGCCATAGATGTCATTGAAACGATAACTGAGAATGACTACTTCTATGCTTCTGAAAGAAGCAACACTCGAGGAGTAATGGAGCTGAACCACATGGATGCATTGCTGGCTCAAAATAAGATGATCACCAAGCAGTTAGCAGATCTCACCAAGAAGGTAGAAGAAAACCAAGTTGCAGCAGTCATCACTTTATCACCAGCTCAAGAAGGAGTGAATATAGGAGAAGAAGGTGACTGGAAATAAGGCAATTATGTTGGGAACTCACCCAGACAAATCCATGATCCATACTCCAAAACTTACAAGTCTGGATAGAGAAATCACCCTAACTTTGGGTGGGGAAATCAGCAAGACCAAGGCCAAGACCAGAGATGCCACAACCACAATCCCAACAACAATGCAATTCACCAACATACCTCATAGAGATCCTATCAACACCCACCTAATCACCCTTCTCAACCACCTAACCTCAACCCACCATCACTAACCGATGATAGACTTTCCAAAATTGAGATTCTACTTGAAGACATATGTAGAGAAGTCCAAGACAACAAGGTGTTTAAGGATGAAGTGCGAGCCAATATCAAAAACCAAGGGGAAACCATCAAGAGGCTGGAGTCCCAAGTAGGGTATCTATCTCAACAATTTCCCAAACCCAATGATGGTTTTCCAAGTGACACAGAGAAGAACCCAAGAGGAGAAACAAAGAAAGTAAGGTGGGAAGAATGCAAGATGATCACCACAAGTGATGAGATGAGTGTAGAGGAAGTGGACACACAAATAGAACACCTCCAAGACAGTCCAAAGGAAAATCACGAAGACAGAAACCATGCACCCCAACCCACACATAGGGAGGAGCTAAAGAAAGAGGAGATCCTGAACCCATATGCACCCTTTCCCCAAAGGCTCAAAGGTGGTGTTGCAAGGAGAATGTATTCAAGATTCCTAGATATGTTTGTATCTCTTGAGGTAAATATACCATTCATTAAGGCCCTCCGGCAAATGCCCTCTTACATCAAATATATAAAGGAGCTGCTGGCCAAAAAAGTTCATTAAAGGGTGGACAAACAATAAAGATGAACAGGGAGTGCAATGCTCTCATTCAAACAGAGCCACCCACAAAGAAGAAGGATCCAGGGAGTTTCCACATTCCTTGTGCTATAGGAGAGACAATGTTTGATAAAGGGCTCTGTGACCTGGGAGCAAGTATCAACTTAATGCCTTTGTCCCTCATGAAAAAGCTTCAAATCAATGAGCTAACACCCACAGACGTAATCATCAAACTGGCTGACAAAACTCAAAAACAGGCAATAGGAGTGGTTGAGAATGTGTTAGTGAAGGTTGGGAACTACTTCCTCCTCATAGACTTTGTTATCTTGGAAATGGAAGAGAATCCCATTCACCCCATCATTTTGAGAAGGCCATTCTTAGCCACAGCCAGGGCGCTTATAGATGTGGAGTGAGGACAGCTAATATTGAGGATACACGATGAACAACTCACCTTAAACATTTTCAAACCATCACAAGAAGCAGGTCATGATAATGAAGAGTTGAAGGAAGAGCACAATAAAGAGCTGATGGAAGAGCCAAACAAGGGAACACAGGCACCACAGCTAAGAACTACTGTGGTTAACAACCAATGTAGTCAGAAAGAACAACAACCAAGTGTGACCCGAGAGAAGCTAGACTCACCAAAGCATATGGGACAAGCAACAAAATCCCCCTGAAGGAAAGAACCATAAGGAGCAAGGTAACATCAAGGGAAACAAAGAAAAAGGCCCCAAGGGGATGGAGGAATAAGAAAATTCCTACAGAAGACTTCTCTCGAGGAGATGAAGTGGTCTCTGCCTACTTTCCATCTATACCACCTCATCTCCCTACCATTCCATCTCAGCTGCCTTCCTCCAGTGTACACCATCAACAAAATCTTGTCCTTAGAACATGTGGAGCTTCTTAACAAAGCCAATGGAGATAAATCCACTGCAAGGGGAGAGGACGTGAAGCACTACCAACCACCCTGACAAAGGCCAAACGTCAAGCTAATGACGCTAAAGAAGCGCTTCATGGGAGGCAACCTATGTTCTATACCCTTTCTTTTTAATCTTTAATACTAGTTAATAAGGAAAAGTTCATGGATTCTAAATCAACTTCGACAAACAATATAAGAATCCATACATGAAGCATAGAGTACATGATAAGTTTGGTGTTCAAGGAATACCAAGAGGGCTTGAACACACTCAATGGTATGAGATTCTTTTCGAATCTTGTTGCACCATATGATCACAAACAAGTTTGGTGTTACCAACGTTGCATGCATGGGAAATTGAGTGGTTCGATTGATTTGCATTCATGAAAAGCTTAGTTATTTTAAAAACAAAAGAAAAATATTTTAACAGTAGCTATCTCACACTTTAATTTCTCCCACCAAAAATTCAATTAACTTTTTGCATTCCTTTTGTCTTGTATAGGAAATCAAAAAGGGGAAAGGTGGTACTTGATAGGACAAAAAGGAGGTTCGGCTACTATACCAAGAAAACCACACACTTGTCTTCAAGGGGAGTATTTTGGAAAGTGTTGCCATGCAATATTGGGAGTTGGGTATCCTTGGAGATCGAATCAAGACCCTCATAAAAGGGGTGATCCTTGTGCTCATCCAATACCAAACCCAAACCGTCCATCATTAAGAAACATCATCAATCTACACCCTTCAAACACCCAACATCCTATATATATATATTATAAATCCCACACTCTACAATCTCTTCGTACGCACTTGTTATTCTCATTCATCTCCCTTCCTTCTCTCGAACACACACACTCAATATCTCCACACACCAAATCTCCTGCATGGCATCATCAAGCTCTAAGAAGCGAAAGGGGAAGGAACTTATGAAGCAGCCTCCTTTTGATGAAAAGAAATTTAGAACCTTTTACCATGCATTGCAATTTGGGTGGATGGTTGAGAAAGAAGTCATATATGAGTTAGGCTTTCAAGTCACAAAAACTGAGTGCCCCGAAATCATAGAGAAGGTGAAAAAATGTCGATGGGAGCTCCTCACCAATCCGATTACAAGGGTTAATGCAACTCTGGTAAGAGAGTTTTATGCAAACGCAGTTAGATATGATAAGGCAGATGAATCCTATACAAGTTTCGTGAGTGGGGTAATGGTGGACTTTAGTCCCATAAGCATCATGAGAATGTTAAAGCTGCGAACCATACCCTTTGCAGAAGAGAGCTATCACTCGAGAATAGATAACAACCCCAACCATGACCAGATTATGAAAGACATCTATGTGCAGGGAGCAGATTGGGACAGAGACCCTCATGGGAAACCCAGATTCATAAAAAGAGGAGACCTCCTTCCTGAGGCTAAGGGGTGGTTCGAAATTGTAAGGAGATCCATCCTCCCAGCCGAAAACAACTCAGAGGTAAACCTTAAGAGAGAAACAATGGTGCAATGCATAATGAAGGGAGGAGAAATCAAAGTTCATGAACTCATAGCCCAAGGAATTCGAAAGCTTGCTAAGAAGAGTGATTCTAGAGGAAGGTTAGGCTACCCCAGCACTATCCTCCGTCTTTGCAACAAAGCTGGGGTGGTGTTCGAAGATGGAAACCTCGAGTGGATAAAAGTCGGCCTTCCAATTACTTTTCGACGGATGCATGCTGCTGCACCTCCCCTACCTCAATGAAGACTAAGAAAGAGGCTAGCTCATCAAGCTGAGGAAGGACAAAATCCACATGAGCAAGCCCCAGCCACCTTAGACATGCACCAATTACAAGAGGCTATTGATACCTTGTCTAGGCAATACATGGAGAATCAAGGGGCATAGAAGGAGCTTCAAATGCAAATAATGGATCGCCAAGAAGAATCACTCTCTAGATGGATGAATCAACAAGGAGAGTGGCAAAAACAATTGATGGAGCAGCAATTGGAACAAGGGAGACAGTGGAATGAGTCCTTTCATAACTTGAACCAAAAGCAAGATCAACAACAATAAGCCATCCAAAAGCTAATCAACATCCAAGCACATCAAGGTGCACACATTCATGAGATGCATCGGAAACAAAGAGAATACGCAGATCTCTTTGACGAGTACAGAGCTTTTTCGGAAGGGGTTTATATGAGTGAGACTGGATACCATGTAAATACCCAAGCCAGGCTCGGGTACTTAGTCGGACAACTACCTGTATTACACCTTGGGATCACAAGATATGAGGACGTAAAGGATGAATTGGAATGAGTGGAACGAGAAAGGGCCGAAAAAAGTCATGAATCAGTGAGGAAAGCACTAGAAGATTCGAAAATAGCCAGAATGAATCAGATGAAAGGAAGCACAAGTGGACACAAAGAAGACAAGGAAGCAAAAGAACATGAGCATCCACAGGAGTAAAAGGTGGTGAGTTTCTTCTTAGTCTTATCTCTTTCAAGTTTTAAATAAGAAAAATCATGTGTGAGATAGAACATCCTTCCATAGTAGTTTAGGAACCTTCAATTATGGCTTTAAAATTTCATTGTTTAAGTCTATGTTTACTAGTCTAAATGTCCCTACTGCATTTTTCATCTTGCTTATATGTATGCTTGTCTTTTAAGCCAATCAAAAAGAAGATGTTATGAAAAGAACAAGAGTGGAGTTATCTTGTGAAATCATTTCTGAATGTTTGTGGTAGGGTGATGAATTAGCTAAGTTGGTTCACCAACAAGGTAGGAAGGCAGCTATCTATCCTGAATCATATGCTTGAAACACACCCCAGGAGACTAGCTAATTGATAAGATCCTAATAAGAAAAGAGAAAGAGCAATAAAAGTGAAAAGGAAAGAAAAACAATAAGAAATAATGCTAGGCACCAAGGGTTTGAAGATTGAGGCATGTGTCTGTGGTGTTCATGTGCAAGGGATATGCTTGGACGAATAAGCTCTTAGGGGTGCCTTATCACTTGGTAACTTGGATTAACTAATCTGGGATTATCAGCTAAAAGTCCACTATCAAGAGTAACCTTTGCTATAGAACACTTAGCAACCCAAAGAGGTGCTGGACACCAAGGTCTCAAGAAAGAAAAAAAATAACAAACCATGTGCCTGTGGTGTGTATGTATAGGAGAACGAGACTTGAGGGAGTAAGTCCTTAGGGGTACCTTAACACCTAGCACCTTGAACCAACTGGTTCGGGAGTGTTGGCTAAAAACTTATGATAAAGAGTCGCCCTCTTACAGAGCACTTAGCCTATAAAAAGAATGCAATAAAACCTGGAAAACAAGGAAGGATCAACAATTAGGAAGTCTTAAAGGATGCAATCAAGAGAGTGTTCAAGGGCATGATAAAGGCCTGAAAACCAGTAAAGGAATGAACCTAAGTTGTTATGCATAAAACCCCATAAACCAGGAATTTTACTTTTATATTGTTGATCTTGTTCTTTCATTCATTCTTCCTATGTTTCAGTACTTGCTTAGGGACAAGCAAGCTTTAAGTTTGGTGTTGTGATGCCAGGGCATCTAGGCCAGTTTCACTGACATTTTCTTTACTGTTTTAAGGTAGTTTCATGCATTTTCTTAGAAAATAAGCAAGTTTTGGATGAAATTTTATTTACACCTTGACTCAAGAAACTATTGTGAATTTTACATGATTTCATAAGGATTATGCAAGGATTGAATGACAAATTGATGATGCATAATCTCATGACTTGGGCTAGAGCTTTGATACACTTTATTTGCTTGATTTCAGGACAAAGGAAGCAAGAAGAAGCCACGTTAGCAGTCACGTTAACCTAATTAACGTAACCACTAACGTGGAATAGGGACAAGCTTGTAGCGTTAATGAAAAAGGTGGTCGTCAATAACGCCTGAGAAGCCATTATTGATGGTGTTTTGTGGAAAAATAAATTTCCAACACACAAATCCAACCGGCAAGTATACCGGGTCGCATCAAGTAGTAATAACTCACAAGAGTGAGGTCGATCCCACAGGGATTGATGGATCAAGCAACTTTAGTGGGTGATTAGTTTAGTCAAGCTAACATTGAAGTGAATTGTGTGAAGTGTAACCAACAGAAAGTAAATTGCAGGAATGATAAAGTTGCAGAAAGTAAAGTTGCAAATAACTTAAATAACAAGAAAGTAAAAGAGCTGAAACTTAAATTGCACGAAATGTAAATTGCATTAAATGTAAAGGGGATTGGGTGCGGGGAATTTAAAATTCAACAAGAAAATGTAAAGAGCAATCAAGAAGAGAGCTAGAATATGAAATGGAATGCAGCAGATTTCAAACAGAAAAGTAAAAATGCTTGAAGAATTAAAAACAGAAAGCGATGCTTAATTTGCAGCAATTTAAAAGGATGTTGAAGATCTCAGGGAATCAATGAGACTAGAGAACAAGTCTAGATCTCAAGCCCTTCCTTGATTCAACAGCAAATAGATTGAAGAAGAAATAGAGATGGAAGCAGTAAAGAGAGCCTTGATTCAAATCAAAATTCCTTGAATTATGCAGAAGAACAAAGCAGAGATGTTGCAGATGGAGAATGAAAATAGAATTTCTTTCAATCTCAATCCAAAATTCAAACAGAAAGGAAAATTAAAAGAGAGAGCTATCTACTACTACTACTCCCTAATGGAGCAAGCCTCCCCCCTTCCGAGCTCTAATTGATGCCTTTATATAGGCTTTATAAAATAAAAAAAATGAAAATGAAATTAAAACAAATTACAAAAATGAAAATCCTAATTTAATTGATCCATGTGCCTTTGAGAGATGATGTGGGCTTTGCTTGCTTTGGATTTGAGGAGAAATGGGTTTGGTTGGCTTTGATTCAATTTGGTGAGGAATTGAATTAAATTGAATTTTGGCCCATGTGTTGCTCCCAGGAGATCCCAGGAGGCTGCCCTGCCCCCAAGGGCAGGGCAGGAAAAGTTGGTGCGCCAGAACGTGCCACGGTGCTGCCAGAATCAAGAATTGGTGCGCCAGACTCAGAAATTGGTGCGCCAGAAATTTTCCTTGGTGCATGGGATGCTGCCCTGCCCTCGCGGAGGGCAGGGCAGTGTTTCCAAAAGTGAAGTTCCAAGTTCGAAACTTGGTGGATGCACACGCTACTTCTTTTCCTTGGTTTTCTTGGCACCAAAGTAAGGCCTAGTTTCTTGCTTCCTCATGGTGCCGTGTTCGATTCTTGTGGCAAGCAATTGAGGGAGCAATTTTCCTTGATTTTCCATGAAGAGCACGACATTGCCCTACTCTCCAAGAGGGCAGGGCAGAAAAAATGAGCGCTACTTGCTTTGGGGTGAGGCTCCAGCTTCGAACCTTGGTGGAAGCACATTGGTTTATTTTTGCTTATTTTTGGCCTTTAAAGATGCCTTCCGTTCCTGCCTCAATTTTACGCCAAATATGGATTGCTATATATCGTTGGAAAGCTCTGAATGTCAGCTTTCCAACGCAACTGGAAGCACATCAATTGGACGTCTTTAGCTCAAGTTATAGCCCTTTGAAGTAGGCATGGTCATGCTGTGAGCGGCCAGATTTTAACTTAGCGAAAATTTGCTCCAACCTCACTTTGTTTCATCATGATTCTGCCCTGCCCTTGGCAAGGGCAGGGCAGTGTGCGTGCTGGTTGTTTTCTTCTTTGATTTGGTCATGGGCCACACTTTTAAAAGCGTGGCCTAAGGCTCCAAAGTGTACCCCAACTTCAAAGTGTACCCCAAAGCTCTTTTTTTCTCCTTTTTTTGTGCTTCTTTGCTTCTTTTTCTTCTTATTTCCTACAAGATTTATAAAATTAAAAGATCAAGGAAATCTTCCAATTAATTACAAAAAAATACAATATTTAAGCACTAATCATCAATTTCTTGTATGAAAAAGCATAGAAAAATAGGTATATGATGACTTGTCATCAATCATAAGCCCACGTTAATTGTCGCGTTAATTAGGTTAATGTGGTAGTTAACGTGGAGAAAAAGGGAGCTCCAGCGTTAGTGGTAAAGGTGAATACTACTAACGCTACAAGTTGGCAATTAGCCACGTTAAGATCCATGTTAACATAGTTAACGTGAACTCTAACGTGGAAGGGAAAGACAACCCCAACATTAGTGACACTCACCTTTGTCACTAACGTTGGATCAAGCCAACATTGCCCAAGTTAGTGGTCACGTTAAGACCACTAACGTGAAAGTTAACGTGGAGCTAAGCATGATGAGCCAACGTTAGTGACACTCACCTTTGTCACTAACGTTGGAGATGGCATTCACTACCACATTAGTGGCCACGTTAACCTAGTTAACGTGAACTCTAACGTGGAGAGGAGGGGCGTTTGGAGCGTTAATGACAAAGGTAAATGTCACTAATGCTCTCAAAACATAGGCATGCCCACATTAAGAACCACGTTAACCTAGTTAACTGAACTCTAACGTGGGGAAAGGGGGCACAATGCAATGTTATTGGAAAAGGTGATTCCCAATAACGTTTTCGAAGGATCATGAGGCAACGTTAGTGGTCACGTTAGTGCCACTAACGTTGAAGTTAATGTGGACCATTTTGGGGTTGGAACGTTAGTGAGAAAGGTGATTGCCACTAACGTTCTCGAACCCACATTTTCACTTAGCGTTAACTCCACTAACGTCCTAACTAACGCCCATGCCTAACTCACAATTTTCTGCAAGCTGAGCCCACTAAAGATTATACTTGCTTCAACTCAAGATCTAAGGCCCACATCCAAGACTTGAAGATCTCACTAGAAGATCAAGAAGAGTAATATATATAGGAGTAGTTTTGAACTATAGAGAAGCTTGGCACTTTGGAGAACTACCCTCTGTATATTTACTTTCTGCATTTTCTAGTTAAACATGTATTCTTTTCTGCTATTTTTCATTCCCGGAGATATGAACAACTAAACCCCTTTCATTGGGTTAGGGAGCTCTGTTGTAATTTGATGGATCAATTATAGTTTTCATTCTTTTTCCTTTTTCCTTTCTCTTGATTTGCTAGAAAGCTTTCGATCTTAATTCAATTGGTTAGTTGTCTTGGAAAAGAAACTCTCCATAATTAGATCTCCTCTGAGCCTTGGAAAAGGGATGAGGAGATCATGTTAGAAATGCTTTCTCATGTTGGACCAAATTGGGGTCTGGGCAGATATAGTGACATGTAATCCTCCTAACACTTTGATTTGGAAATACATGTGGTATAATCAGTGACCACACTTCATCTCTTCCCATGAGCAATTAAATCAAGGAATTGGGCAATTGTTCAAGCTTAGAGAGATTGTATTGCCAAGGAATTGGGATCCAATCACTTAAGATTGCCAAGGAGATCAATGAATGCATTGATTGAGGAAGGGATGAGAATGAGCCTGATCCAGAGAATTCAACATCTCCTAAGCCCAATGAATCCTCCATTTCTGATCTTACCCATTCTCTTTACTTTCTGCCATTTATTTCCATGTTCATCAACCCCAATCTCCATTTAAGATTCTGCACTTTATTTTCTGCCATTTACTTTCTCGCCATTTAATTTCCTGCAATATCAACCACCTTCTGTTTTTAGCTCAACTAGCATACTCTTCCAATTAAAATTGCTTGACCAATCAATCCTTGTGGGATTCGACCTCGCTCTATTGTGAGTTTTTACTTGACGACAATTCGGTGTACTTGCCGAAGGAAAATTTGTTGAGAGACAAGTTTTCGTGCATCATTTACTTTTATTGCCTTCTATGTGTTTGATGAAATGTTTCTCTTAGCCATAGCTTAGGTATTTTTCTCCTCTTGGATTGAGTTGAGTAATTGGAGACTCTTGAGTTATCAAACTCTTTTGTTGATTGATAATTGAAAGTTTCTAGTTGATTTGAATGCCACTAAAGCAAGTCTTTCCTTAGAATTTGACTAGGACTTGTGGACTCAAGTTGATTGTATCCACTTGACTTTCCTTCATAGTTAGAGGTTAACTATGTGGGAGAAATGGACAATTCTTGTCACAATTGATGATGATAACAACGATAGGACTTCTAGTTCTCATACCTTGCCAAGAACTTTCTTAGTTGTTAGCCTATTTCTTTTGCTATTTATATTTCTTTTTCATTATTACAAAAATCCCAAAACATTCCTTCATAGCCAATAACAAGAACACTTCCCTGTAATTCCTTGAGAGACGACCCGATGTTTAAATACTTCGGTCATTTTTATTTGGGTTTGTACTTATGATAAACAAAATTTTGATTGAGGATTGTTTGTTGGTTTAGAACCATACTTACAACGAGATTTCATTTGTGAAATTCTTTTCCATCAAATTTTCTCTTCACCAGCCAATTCTGGTTTTTGGAGAACTTGTCATAAAGGTTGATCGGTCCGGACATAGATGACATGGCTTTGGAAATACAGTCGAAGACGTCGGGCTGAAAACACCAGAGCTAGGGCCAACTTCTCTATCTTAGGATAGCAAAGCTCAGCATCTTGCAAAGTCTTGCTAATAAAATAGATCGATAAGAGTGTTTTTTATAGTTGCGAAAGCATTTTCACATTCATCGGTCCAATGAAAATCTTTTTTCTTTTTTAGTGTTTGAAAAAAGCAGTAAGACTTAGAAGCCAAACAAGGTAGGAATCTAGAAAGTGCAGCAAGTCTCCCTGTTAACCGTTGGACTTCTTTGATTGTTTTTGGGTTTGCCATGTCCAATATAGCTCGGTATTTTTCTGGGTTAGCTTCGATTCCGCGGTTAGTGAGCATGAATCTGAGGAATTTGCCTCCCTGTACGCCAAAAGCGCACTTTTCAGGGTTAAGTCGCATATTGTATCTCCATATTTGGTTGAATATTTCTGCAAGGTTGTCAAGATGGTTGTTGCCGAGCTTTGTTTTGGCCACCATGTCATCAACATAAACTTCTAAGTTTCTGCCGATCTGTGCTACAAATACCTTGTCTATAAGGCGTTAATATGTTGCTCCTGCGTTCTTAAGTTTAAATGGCAGAACTTTATAGCAGTAATAATTTCCATATTCGGTAATAAATGTAGTTTTTTTTTTATTGGATGGATGCATTAGAATCTGGTTATATCCAGAATATGCATCCATGAAACTTAGTGTTTTATAACCTGAAGCATTTTCCACTAAACAATCAATAGATGGTAAGGGGTATGAATCTTTTGGACATGCTTTGTTGAGATCGGTGAAATCAACACACATGCGCATTTACCGTTTTGTTTCTTTACCATGACAACGTTTGCTAGCCATGTTGTGAATCTGATTTTCTGTATGAAGCCAGCACTGATTAGCTTCTTTGTCTCTTCCAAAGAAGCTTGCTTTCTTTCAAGGCCTAGGTTTCGCTTCTTCTGCGCTACAGGTCAGACAGAAGGATCTAATGCCAGCTTGTGAGAGATGATTGATGGGTCAATGACAGGCATGTCGGCAGGCATCCACGCGAATAGGTCGACATGTTGTTGTAGGAATGTTTGAAATGAAGCTCTTTCCTCCGAGCTAAGTGTGGTTCCCACATAAGTATATTTCTTTGAGTTATCTGCAAAATAGATTTTTTGTAAATCCTTCGTCGTGGTTGGCCGCTCGAGGGCATTAGCCCTTGGATCGAGGTCGGCCAAAACTGGGAGTTCGTCCGGACTGCCAATGTTGTTTACTTGGGCGTTGACACTTCAGTTGGGTCTTTCAGACTATCGTTGTAACATTGACGAGCTTCATGGGTGTCGCTATGAATTATTACGATAAGATCATCTTGCACAGGAAACTTAACACAAAAATGAATTATGGATACTATAGCACCGAACATATTCAAGAAAGGTCGGCTAAATATCAAATTGTAAGGGCTAAAACAGTCCACAACTAAATATTGAACATCTGAGGTTTTTGATAAGGGAGGCTTACTTAGTGTGGTTTGTAACCACACAGATCCCAATACTGGGACCCTTTCCACCGAAAATCTGACTAAGTCTCCAGTGGAAGGTTGTAGTATGTTGTTACTTAGTTTTATTTTCTGGAATGTTGAATATAAAAGAACATCAGCACTGCTCCCCAAATCCAGTAGTACTTTTCTGACTAAAAGATCTCCTAACTGGATGGAGATTACGACTAGGTCATCCATATTTGTTATGTTGTATTGAAGTCAGAGGCTTGAAACGTCATCTAAGGAAAATGTGAAGGCATTTGATTATTGTTAGGACTAGCTTCTATTGATAACATAACTCGGTATGAGCATTTTCTTGCCAAGCTTATAGCGCCTCCACCTGCAAAACCTCCGGAAATGCAGTTAATAATTCCTCTTGGTTGTTTAGGATGACTAGAAGTTGCCCTTTGCTTGTCTCGGCTGGATTGTCCTACCGAGGTATGGTCACTAAAGGAAGGAGCACACCTTTGTATATGGCTACCGATGTATTTGTCTAGATGGCCTTGCCGAGCTAGTCTCTCCAAGGGGTCCTTAGCGATGTCGCATTCATCAGTGATATGTCAATGTTTCTGGTGGAAGGTGCAATACTTTGACTTGTCTACATTCTTCGCATCTGGATAGTTGCGGCCTTTCGTGGTTGTTTGATCAATTTGGAATTTAGAATCTCCTTGATGATATCATCCCTCTTGGTGTTAAATTGAGTATAAGATTTATAACGGGGGGTTAGCTTAAAACTTTTCTTACTATCCCGTGGTTTATCCTCTTCTTTGTATTGGGGATTTTCTGGTTTCTGAGCTTGTCGGAGTTCCTCAAATAAGTAAAGAATTCACAAATAAGTTCGCATTGTATTGGGGCTTCTTTTTGACGAGTGGATTTCTATCGATAAAGAATTCACAAATAAGTTCGCGTTGTAAGTATAATTTCTAAACCAATGGAGAATCCTTTCGTGCAAAAGTTTTGGTTGTCACAAGTAACAAACACAGTAAAATTTATAAACCGAAGTATTTAAACCTCGGATCGTCTTCTCAAGGAATTGCAGGGAGGTGTGTTTTATTATTGGTTGTGGAAAACAGTATTTTTGGATTTTTGAAAGGATTGAACAAGAGAAATAAATTGCAGGAATTAATAAATCAATAGCTAAGAAAACTCTTGGCAATGTATGAAAATTAGAAGTCCTATCCTAGTTATCCTTATCAATTGTGATGAGAATTGCTCATTGCTCCCACTTAGTCAACCTCTAACTATGAAGGTAAGTCAAGTGGTTAAATCAATATGAATCCTCAAGTCCTAGTCAATTCCCAAAAAAAGACTAGAGTTAGTGGAATTCAAGTCAATTAGCAACTTCCAATTATCAATCAACAAAAGAGTTTGATAACTCAAGAGTCTCTAATTACTTAACCAAAGCCAAGAATATAGAAAGCTAAATAAAAATTATATATCTGAAATACCTCAAATTGCATTAATAAAAGAAATCAAATCTAACATGGAAAAGTTCATAAACAAATAAAAGAGAAACTAAATTAAAAGAACATTGAACCTGGTATGAAGAAACAATCCTAATGACTAAAAGAAATCCTAATCCTAAAACCTAAGATGGAGGAGAGAACCTCTCTCTAGAAACTACATCTAATCCTAAAAAATTATGAATATGAAAGTTGTATCTGTATGTCTTGAGTTTCTGCATGTTCCCTGGCTTTATTCTGTGTTTCTGGGCCGAAAACTGGGTCAAAATGCGGCTTGAAATCACCCCAGTGATTTCTGTTAATTCTGCAGATCGTGCTTGTCACGCGTACGCGTCGTTTGATGATTTCCCCTCCACGCGTGCGCATTAGGCACACGCTTACGTCATTTGTGCGAACTTCAATCCATGCGTGCGCGTCAAGCATGTGCATGCGTCGTTGTGATTTTGTCCCAATCGCTGTATTTTTCTCGTGCTCCTTCCCTTTTTGCAAGTTTCCTCTCCATTCTCTAAGCCATTCCTGTCCTATGAAGCTTGAAATACTTAACACAAGGATCACAACATTGAATGGTATAAAGGAGAATTAAAATACGTAATTAAAAATCTTTAGGAAGAAAGTTTTCAACCATGGAACAATTTTGGGAAGGAATTGTAAATACATGCTAATCATATGAATAAGTGGGTAAAGACTTGATAAAACCACTCAATTAAACACAATATAAATCATAAAATAATGGTTTATCAATCATCGCTCTTGGTATTGAATTGAGTATAAGATTCATAACGTCGGGTTAGCTTAAAACTTTTCTTACTATCCCGTGGTTTATCCTCTTATTTGTTTTGGGGCTTTTCTGGTTTCCGAGCTTGTCGGAGTTCCTTAATATCAATTTGACCTTTCACCTTTTCACAGAACTCGGCCAAGGTTTTTGGTTAAGCAACAGCAATAGCCTCCTAGAATTTCCCTGGTCGGAGTTCGCTTTTGATGGCGTGCAAATGCACCTCAGGGTGGAGGTTTGGAATACTCAAAGCCACCTTTGTGAAACGAGTCATGTAGTCTCTGAGGATTTCATTCTGACCTTGTTTGATTGTGTTCAGGTAGTTAGAGTCGTGCAAATAGATAGCTGAGCCAGCAAAATTCTCCTTAAAAAACTTCGCTAGTTTCTGAAAATGAGAAATAGAATCTGCAAGCAAAGAACAAAACCAATCAAGTGCAGGACCGTCTAGATAAGATGGAAAACAACGACATAAGACTTTATCAAATGCACCATCATTATGGATCTGAACTTTTTGATGTATTTCTTTTGATCGCCTAACCCGTCATATGGGGTTAAGGTAGTTGGTAAGGTGAACCTTCTGGGCAGTTCGAAATTCATCACCTCGACCGTGAATGGCCCATCTGAGTTGTCGGGCTCGTTGTCTTTGTTTTCTGGCCGAGCTTCTTAATTTTGTGGAGGATGAGCTTCTTTGTTTTGTGGAGGTTGAGCTTCTTCGTTTTTGAGCAGTTTTAGAAACATGAGTTGGTCTAGATTGATGCTCGGCCTCTTCTGTTCATTCTTGATGGCCATCATTGTTTTTAATTCGAGCATTGGTTAACTCAGTGATCTGGTTTGCCATTCTTTGATTCTCCTCTGCCATGCTCTGGTTGGCTTGTTGCAACTTAGTTACCATTCGGAGTTTGGACGGTGTAGGTGGGTTAGCCATGGTAAGATGGAGGAGCACTGAGGCCGATAAAAACAGAAAAAGTCTATATCTTAGGCCCCACGGTGGGCACCAATTGTTCTTGTGTGAGTAACCTGGGCGTAACTCGGTTATAGGGAGTCGATGCCGAGCTGTTGCCTCTAACGTCGAGCTTATAGGCTAGGAAGATCTGAGCTCTTTGTCCAAAGAGATATCACATCACGGAGGGTATGAACAAAGGGGGAGTGTACCTGCAAAAGGCACTCCGATGCTTAAGTTAGTATTTTGAACTCAGTATATCCTGTTCCTGGTCGGACTTTTTTATTCCAAGATGTAGTACGTTGAGTTTGGTTATAACACATGATGCTGAGTTGTAACGTATAATGCCGAGTTATGACGCATACTGCCGAGTTATTACTTCGGATTTGTAACAGCTAATATCACAAGTCATTTTTTCCTAAATCACTATCGCGCGCTGGTGCACGAAATTGCAATCACACTTTTGCAATCCGCACAACTAACCAGCAAGTGCACTGGGTCGTCCAAGTAACACCTTACGTGAGTAAGGGTCGAATCCCACGGAGATTGTTGGCTTGAAGCAAGCTATGGTTATCTTATTAATCTTAGTCAGGATACCAATTATAGTTATCAATTGACTTGCAAATAAACAAGAGAGCATGGATTAAATAATACTTATTATGTAGTAATGGAGAATATGTTGCAGTTTTGAAGATGCTTTGTCTTCTGAATTCCTGCAACATAATGCTTTCTCACTTTCAAACATGCAAGGCTCCTTCCTTGGCAAGCTGTATGTAGGGCATCACTGTTGTCAATAGCTACTTCCCATCCTCTCAGTGAAAATGGTCCAAATGCTCTGTCACAGCATAGCTAATCATCTGTCGATTCTCGATCATGTCGGAATAGGATCCATTGATCCTTTTGCGTCTGTCACTACGCCCAACACTCGCGAGTTTGAAGCTCGTCACAGTCATCCAATCCCTGAATCCTACTCAGAATACCACAGACAAGGTTTAGACTTTCCGGATTCTCAAGGATGCTGCCAATGGATTCTCGCTTATACCACGAAGATTCTGTGTAAGGAATCTAAGAGATACTCATTCAATCTAATGTAGAACGGAGGTGTTTGTCAGGCACACATTCATGGGTTGAGAATGGTGATGAGTGTCACAGATCATCACATCCATCACAGTTAAGTATTAATCAGCATCTTAAAAAGAAACAAGCATGTTTGAATGGAAAACAGAAATCATTGCATTAATTCATCGAGATGCTGCAGAGCTCCTCACCCCCAACAATAGAGTTTAGAGACTCATGCCATCAAAGAGTACAAAGTTTAGATCTAAAAATGTCATGAGATACAAAATAAGTCTCTAAAAGTTGTTTAAATACTAAACTGGTAACCTAGGCTTACAGAAAATGAGTAAACTAAGATAGATGGTGCAAAAATCCACTTTTGGGGCCCACTTGGTATGTGCTGGGGCTAAGACTTGAGCTTCTCACGTGCCTGGGCTGTTTCTGGAGTTAAACGCTAGGTTGTAACCTGTTTCTGGCGTTTAACTCCAACTTGCAAGCTGTTTCTGGCGCTGAACGCCAGAATGTAACATGAAACTAGCGTTAAACGCCAGTTTACGTCATTTATGTTCGCGAAAAGTATGAACTATTATATATTGATGGAAAGCCTTAGATGTCTACTTTCCAACCCAATTGAGAGCACGCCAATTAGACTCCTTTAGCTCCAAAAAATCCATTCCGAGTGCAGGGAGGTTAGAATCCAACAGCATCAGTAGTCCTTTTTCAGCCTAAATCAGATTTTTACTCAGCTTCCTGAATTTCAGCCAGAAAATACCTGAAATCACAGAAAAACACACAAACTCATAGTAAAGTCCAGAAATATGAGTTTTGCCTAAAAACTAATAGAAATATACTAAAAACTAACTAAAACATACTAAAAACTATATGAAATTACCCCCCAAAAAGCGTATAAAATATCCGCTCATCACAACACCAAAATTAAACTGTTGCTTGTCCTCAAGCAACTAGATAAATAAAATAGGATAAAAAGAAATCAAGAAGCAATAGCATCTCAGAGTTTTAAGTGAAGCTCAGATTCTAACTAGATGAGGGGAACTAGTAGCTTTTTGCTTCTGAACAGTTTTGGCATCTCACTTTATCCTTTGAAATTCAGAATGATTGGCATCCATAGGAACTCAGAATTCAGATAGTATTATTGATTCTCCTAGTTTAGTATTTTGATTCTTGAATACAGCTACTTGATGAGTCTTGGCCGTGGCCCTAAGCACTTTGTATTCCAGTATTACCACCGGATACATAAATGCCATAGACACATAACTGGGTGAACCTTTTCAGATTATGACTTAGCTTTCCTCAAGTCCCCAATTAGAGGTGTCCAGAGTTCTTAAGCACACTCTTTTGGCTTGGATCACGACTTTAACCACTCAGTCTCAAGTTTTTCACTTGGACCTGCATGCCACAAGCACATGGTTAGGGACAGCTTGATTTAGCCGCTTAGGCCTGGATTTACTTCCTTGGGCCCTCCTATCCACTGATGCTCAAAGCCTTGGATCCTTTTCACCGTTGACTTTTGGTTTAAAGGGCTATTGGCTTTTTCTACCTCTTTTGCTTTTTTTTTTCACTGCTTTTTCTTGCTTCGAGAATCAATTTCATGATTTTTCAGATCAGCAATAATATTTCTCTTGTTCATCATCCTTTCAGGAGCCAACAATTTTAACATTCATAAAATTCAATATAAAAAATATGCACTGTTCAAGCATTTATTCAGAAGACAAAAAGTATTGCCACCACATATAAATAATTAGAATTTTCCTTATTAAGAACTCGAAAAAATATTGCCTCTTTATTCTAAAAATCTTACTATTTTATTCATTTTTTGATGATGATGAGAAAAATAAATTATAGCTTATCTTGGAGATAAAATCAAAATAGATATACTAATTACTACTACTCATGTATAACTTCTAAGGTAAATTCCTATAAGAACAACTATCACAGAGTTAAGACTAAGATTAGGACTCAACAACCTTTATTTTGGGAGGTGGATGCTCCTTTGGTCTGTGGGGTGCTTGGTCCTTCAAAAGACAGCTTATGGCGCTTCAGCTCCTGTATCTCCGAATATTTGTCTTCTTTCAGATTGAATTCAACTTCTGGGATCACTGATCTCAGATCCATTATTTTGTGGTACTGGTCTGCATGTTCTTTGGTTAAGAACTTCTCTTGATTCCAAATTGATTTTGGAATATTCTCTTTCTTGCCTCTTGAAGTGGTTTGTTTTCCCTTAGGTGCCATGATCTTGATGAGTTTTAGCTCAGTGATCACGGAAAAACACACCAAACTTAGAGGTTTGCTTGTCTTCAAGCAAAAGAAAGGAAAGGAGAGGAATAGAAGGAGAGGCAATTTCAAAAATTCAAAAGATATGATGAGATTTTGAAAAAGATAACTTTGAATTTAAAAAAGATAATATGATGAGTTTGAAAAGATTTGGGAAGAAATTAAAAAGATTTGACAAGAATTCAAAAAGATAGATGAGTTTTGAAAAAGATTTGAAAAGAGATTGAAGAAGAATGAAGAAATATTTTTAGGATTAAGATTTTTTTTTGCATTTTGAAGTTGAAAGTTGAGAATTTGTAAATGTTTATGCAAGAAATCATGAATTGGAACATGAAAAATGGAAAAATTTGAGTTGTAAACGAATTCACCTCCTCCCCATAATCCTGGCGTTAAACGCCCAAACGCTGCATGTTTTGAGCGTTTAACGCCCATCTGTAGCTTCTCCTGGGCGTTTAACGCCCAACTGTAGCATCTGGCTGGCATTAAACGCCAGAAACTCCTTTGTCACTTGGTATTTTTCTGAACGCCCAGGACGCTGTATATCTAGCGTTAAACGCCTAGAAGATGCTTCTTTCTGGCGTTTAACGCCTAGATGGCTATCTCTATTGGCGTTGAACGCCCAGTAGATGCTTCTTTTGGGCGTTCAACGCCCAAAACAGCTCTTACTGGCTTTTTCGCACCAGGGAGCTTCTTTTTGCTGTTTTATCTTCTGAAGCCTTCTGTAACTCTGTACCATACACTGAAATGTATTATCTAATTGTTAAAATTAAAATTACAAATAAAATAAACTCATGACTATTACTGAGCTTTAATTAAGTCTCAGTTTTGAGCATTCTTGCTCAAAATTGCTTTCAAGATAATGTTTGACTCTCTGTCCATTAACAATGAACTTTTTGTTAGAATCATTATCCTGAAGCTCTACGTATCCATATGGTGACACACTTGTAATCACATATGGACCTCTCCACCGGGATTTCAATTTCCCGGGGAATAATCTGAGCCTAGAATTAAACAGCAGAACTTTCTGTCCTGGCTCAAAGACTCTGGATGACAGCTTCATGTCATGCCATCTTTTTGCTTTCTCTTTGTAAATTTTTGCATTTTTGAAAGCATTGAGTCTGAATTCCTCTAACTCATTTAACTGGAGTAATCGTTTTTCTCCAGCTAACT
The DNA here is from genome assembly GCF_000817695.3 of Arachis duranensis. Lineage (NCBI taxonomy): Eukaryota > Viridiplantae > Streptophyta > Magnoliopsida > Fabales > Fabaceae > Arachis > Arachis duranensis. The sequence goes on from NC_029775.3 coordinate 37,866,830, forward strand.
TGGCATCAAGGTTTAGGAATCTGGTTGCCCAATAGGCCTTATGCTCCAGTTCCGCTGGCAAGTGACAGGTTTTTCCATACACAAGCTGGTATGGAGAAGTTCCTATAGGAGTCTTGAATGCTGTTCTGTATGCCCACAGAGCATCATCCAAGCTTCTTGCCCAATCCCTTCTATGGTTAATCACAATCCATTCTAGGATTCTTTTAAGTTCTCTATTAGAGACTTCAGCTTGCCCATTTGTCTATGGATGATATGGAGTGGCCACCCTGTGGCTAACTCCATACCGAACCAAAGCAGAGTAAAGCTGTTTATTGCAGAAATGAGTGCTCCCATCACTGATTAGTACTCTAGGGATACCAAATCTGCTGAAGATGTGTTTCTGGAGGATTTCAGCTCTGTCTTAGTATCATTAGTGGGTGTTGCAATATCTTCAACCCATTTTGATACATAATCCACTGCCACCAGAATATAAGTGTTTGAGTATGATGGTGGGAAAGGCTCCATGAAGTCAATACCCCATACATCAAGCAACTCAATCTCCAAGATCCCTTGTTGAGGCATGGCATAACTGTGAGGCAGATTGCCAGATCTTTGGCAACTGTCACAATTAAGTACAAACACTCGGGAGTATTTATAGAGAGTAGGCCAGTAGAAGCCACATTGGAGGACTCTTGTGGCTGTTCGCTCACTTCCAAAATGTCCTCCATACTGTGATCCATGGCAGTGCCAGGGGATCTTCTGTGCTTCTTCTTTAGGCACACATCTACGGATTACTCCGTCTACACATCTCTTGAAGAGATTTGGTTCATCCCAAAGATAGTACTTTGCATCTGTGATCAATTTCTTTGATTGCTGCCTACTGTACTCTTTAGGTATGAATTTTACTGCCTTGTAGTTTGCAATGTCTGCAAACCATGGCACTTCCTGGATGGCAAAGAGTTGCTCATCTAGAAAGTTTTCAGAGATCTCAGTAAGAGGGAGGGACGCCCCTTCTACTGGTTCTATTTGGGACAGGTTATCTGCTACTTGGTTCTCTGTCCCTTTTCTGTCTCTTATTTCTATATCAAACTCTTGCAAAAGCAGCACCTATCTGATGAGTCTGGGTTTTGAATCCTGCTTTGTGAGTAGATATTTAAGAGCAGCATGGTCATTGTACACAATCACTTTTGATCCAACTAAATAAGATCTGAACTTGTCAATGGCATAAACCACTGCAAGTAACTCTTTTTCTGTGGTTGTGTAGTTCTTCTGTGCGTCATTTAAAACACAACTGCCATAGTAAATGACGTGCAGAAGCTTGTCATGCCTTTGTCCCAACACTGCACCAATGGCATGGTCACTGGCATCACACATTAGTTCAAATGGTAATGTCCAATCTGGTGCAGATATGACTGGTGTTATGACCAGCTTAGCTTTCAAACTCTCAAACGCCTGCAGACACTCCTTATCAAAGATAAATGGCATGTCAACAGCTAGCAGATTACTCAGAGGTTTGGCGATTTTTGAAAATTTTTTTATAAACCTCCTATAGAATCCTGCCTGCCCCAGAAAGCTTCTGATTGCCTTAACATTGGCAGGTGGTGGTAATTTTCAGTTACCTCTACCTTAGCTTGATCCACCTCTATTCCCTTGTTCGAAATTTTGTGCCCAAGGACAATTCCTTCAGTCACCATAAAGTGACATTTTTCCAAGTTTAAAACCAGGTTAGTCTCTTGGCACCTCTTTAAAACAAGTGCTAGATGGTCAAGACAGGAGCTGAATGAGTCTCCCAATACTGAAAAGTCATCCATGAAGACTTCCAGAAAATTTTTCACCATATTAGAGAAAATATAGAGCATGCACCTTTGAAAGGTTGTAGGTGCATTGCACAGGCCAAATGGAATCCTTCTGTATGCAAATATGCCAGATGGACATGTGAATGATGTTTTCTCTTGATCTTGGGATCTACTGTAATTTGATTATAGCCTGAATATCCATTCAGGAAGCAGTAGTATTCATGACTTGCTAGTCTTTCTATCATTTGTTCTATGAATGCTAAAGGGAAATGATCCTTTCTGGTAGTGTATTGAGCCTTCTGTAATCAATACACATACGCCACCCTGTAACTATTCTTGTAGGAACCAGTTCATTTTTTTCATTATGAACCACTATCATACTACCCTTCTTAGGGACGACTTGGACAGGGCTTACCCAGGGGCTATCAAAAATGGGATAAATAATCCCAGCTTCTAGTAATTTAGTGACCTCCTTCTGCACCACGTCCTTCATGGCTGGATTCAGCCGCCTCTGTGGTTGAACCACTGGCTTAGCGTCACCCTCCAATAGGATCTTGTGCATGTATTTGGCTGGGCTAATGCCCTTAAGATCACTGATGAACCACCCAAGAGCTGTCTTGTGTGTCCTTAGCACTTGAATTGGTGCTTCCTCTTCCTGTGGCTTTAAGGTAGAGCTTATGATTACAGGAAAGGTATCACCTTCTCCCAGAAATGCATATTTCAGGGATGGTGGTAATGGTTTGAGCTCAGGTTTGGGAAGTTTTTCCTCTTCCTGAGGGATTTTTAGAGGTTCTATTATTCTCTCTGGTTCCTCCAGATCAGGCTAAGCATCTTTAAAGATATCCTCTAGCTCTGATTTGAGACTCTCAGTCATATTGACCTCTTTTACCAGAGAGTCAATAATATCAATGCTCATGCAGTCATTTTGGGTGTATGGATGCTGCATAGCTTTAACAACATTCAACTTAAACTCGTCCTCATTGACTCTCAAGGTCACTTCCCCTTTTTGGACGTCAATGAGGGTTCGTCCAGTTGCTAGGAAAGGTCTTCCTAGAATGAGAGTTGCACTCTTGTGCTCCTCCATTTCCAGCACCACAAAGTCAGTGGGAAAGGCAAATGGCCCAACCTTGACAATCATGTCTTCAATCACGCCTGATGGGTATTTAATGGAGCCATCATCAAGTTGGAGACATATCCGGGTTAGTTTGACTTCTTCAGTCAAACCAAGCTTTCTGATAGTAGATGCAGGTATTAGGTTGATACTTGCCCCAAGATCACATAAAGCTTGCTTGGTACAAGTACCCTCTAATGTGCATGGTATCGTAAAGCTTCCGGGATCTTTAAGCTTCTCAGGTAAGCTTTTCAGAATGACTGCACTGCATTCTTCAGTGAGGTAAACTTTTTTAGTTTCCATCCAATCCTTCTTATGACTTAAGATCTCCTTCATGAACTTAACATAAGAGGGTATTTGCTCAAGTGCCTCTACAAACAGAATTTTTATTTCAAGAGTCCTGAGATGGTTTGCAAAGCGGGCAAATTGCTTATCCTATTCCGCTTGACGGAGTTTTTGAGGATAAGGCATTTTGACTTTGTATTCCTCAACCTTAGTTGCTATATGTTTATTGCCTATAGATGTGGGTTGAGAAGCCTTTCTAGAAGGGCTGCTATCAGCACTTGTATGTGTCTGATCTCCCACTGGCATTTGAATGCCAGGGGTGGAGGCTGGAGTGGCGTTAGACGCCAACTCCTTACCTGTTTCTGGCGTCTGAACTCCAGAGCTGTGCTTCCTTTGGGCGTTCAACGCCAATTCCTTGCCTGTTTCTGGCATTGAACGCCAGGACTGAGCATGGGTTGGGCGTTCAACACCAGCTTTCCACCCCCTTTTCTGGCATTTGAACGCCAAAATTATTCCTCTCTGGGCTCTAACTGTCCTCAGAGGGATTTTGGGTAGCAGTTTGTTCATTTCTTGGCTTCCTACTGCCTTGAAGTGAGGTATTTAGTGTTTTCCCACTTCTTAATTGAACTGTTTGGCACTCTTCTGTTATTTGTTTTGATAACAGCTGTTCTGTTTGCTTCAACTGGACTTCCATATTCATATTAGCCATTCTTGTTTCTTGCAATATCTCCTTGAATTCGGCTAACTATTTTGTTAGAAAATCTAATTGCTGATTGAATTCAGTAGCTTGATCTGCAGGAATGAGTTCAGCAGTTACTATTTTAGCCTCTTCGTTGATGGAAGGTTCACTGCTTAAGTACATATGCTGATTTCTGGAAACTGTATCAATGAGCTCTTGAGCTTCTTCTATTGTCTTTCACATGTGTATAGATCCACCAAAAGAGTGGTCTAGAGAAATCTGAGCTTTCTCTGTAAGCCCATAATAAAAGATGTTTAACTGTACCCACTCTGAAAACATTTCAGAGGGGCATTTTCTTAGCATCTCTTTGTATCTCTCCCAGGCATCATAAAGGGATTCATTATCTCCTTGTTTGAAACCTTGGATGCTCAGCCTTAGCTGTGTCATTCTTTTTGGAGGAAAATAGTGATTCAGAAATTTTTCTGACAGCTGTTTCCATGTCTTTATGCTGTCCTTAAGTTGGTTATTTAACCACCTCTTAGCTTGGTCTTTTACAGCAAATGAAAACAGTAATAATCTGTAGACATCCTGATCTATTTCCTTATCATGTTCTATGTCAGCAATTTGTAAAATCTGTGCCAGAAACTCTGTAGGTTCTTCTTGTGGAAGATTGGAATACTGGCAACTTTGCTGCACCATGATAATGAGCTGAGGATTCAACTCAAAGCTACTAACTCCGATGGAGGGTATACAGATACTGCTCCCATGTGAAGCAGTAGTGGGGTTGGCATATGACCCCAGAGTCCTTCTGGACTGTTCATTTCCACTTAGGTCCATGATGGAGAAAGGGAGATGATGTGGATTTATTTTATTTATTTTATTATAAAAAAGTAATTTTCGAAATAATAAAATAAAATAAAAACTAAAATAAAAAATAAAAATAAAATTTAAATAAAATAAAAACTAAAATAAAAAAATAAAAATAAGATTTAAAAAAATATTTTAAAAATTTTTGAAAAAATGAGGAGAGAAAAAGTGGTTAGGATATTTTTGAAAAAGATGTGATTTTTTTTAATCTTAAAAGGATAAGATTTTGAAAAATTTTGAAATTGAAATATGAATTTTTATAGAAAATTTCAAAAAATTTGCTTGAAAAATAGTTAGAGAAGACAATTTTTTGATTTTTGAATTTTATGATGAAAGAGAAAAACACACAAAAGACCAAGACTTAAAATTTTTAGATCTAATGTTCCTTGCTTTTGAAAATTTTGGAGGGAAAACACCAAGGAACACCAAAGTAAAAAAAATTTAAGATCAAAACACAAAGAAGACTCAAGAACACTTTGAAGATTCACAAGAACAACAAGAACAAAAGAAAGAACACCAAACTTAAAATTTTTAGAAAACCAAATTAAATTTTCAAAAATTAAAGAAAATTAACAAGAGAACACCAAACTTAAAGTTTGGCACAAGATTCAATCAAAGAAAAAATTATTTTTGAAAAAGTTTTAAAAAGAAGATACCCAATTGCCAAGAACATAAGCCAACGCTCTAGCTAACTGAGCTATAAATTTAACGTGTTTTAAAAAGGTATTTAATAAATAAATTTTTTTTGAAAATTAAAAATTTGAGAAAGCACAAGAAAAACAAGAAAAGACACAAAACAAGACAAACCAAAGATCAAACAAGAAAAATTGACAAGAACAATTTGAAGATCAAGGAAAAAACAAGAACACGCAATTCGAAAAATTGAGAGACAAAGAAAAGCATGCAATTGACACCAAACTTAGAACATGACACTAAACTCATAAAAAAAATGAAAATTCAATTAAAGAAAAATAATATTTTTGAAAATTTTTTAAAAGGAATAATAGAAGATGCAATCCTAATGACTCTAAACCAAAAAGACAAATTTTTCCTAATCTAAGTAACAAGAATCACCGTCAGTTGTTCAAACTCAAACAATTTCCAGCAACGGTGCCAAAAACTTGGTGCACGAAATTGCAATCACACTTTTGCAATCTGCACAACTAACCAGCAAGTGCACTGGGTCGTCCAAGTAATACCTTGCGTGAGTAAGGGTCGAATCCCACGGAGATTGTTGGCTTGAAGCAAGCTATGGTTATCTTATTAATCTTAGTCAGGATACCAATTATAGTTATCAATTGACTTGCAAATAAACAAGAGAGCATGGATTAAATAATACTTATTATGCAGTAATGGAGAATATGTTGGAGTTTTGAAGATGCTTTGTCTTCTGAATTCCTGCAACATAATGCTTTCTCACTATCAAACATGCAAGGCTCCTTTCATGGCAAGCTGTATGTAGGGCATCACCGTTGTCAATGGCTACTTCCCATCCTCTCAGTGAAAATGGTCGAAATGCTCTGTCACAGCACGACTAATCATCTGTCAGTTCTCGATCATGTCGGAATAGGATCCATTGATCTTTTTGCGTCTGTCATTACGCCCAACACTCGCGAGTTTGAAGCTCATCACAGTCATCCAATCCCTGAATCCTACTCGAAATACCATAGACAAGGTTTAGACTTTCCGGATACTCAAGGATGCTGCCAATGGATTCTAGCTTATACCACGAAGATTCTGATTAAGGAATCTAAAAGATACTCATTCAATCTAATGTAGAACGGAGGTGTTTGTCAGGCATACGTTCATGGGTTGAGAATGGTGATGTGTTTCACAGATCAGCACATCCATCACAGTTAAGTATGAATCAGCATCTTAGATAGAAACAAGCGTGTTTGAATGGAAAACAGAAATCATTGCATTAATTCATCGAGACGCTGCAGAGCTCCTCACCCCAACAATGGAGTTTAGAGACTCATGCCATCAAAGAGTAAAAAGTTCAGATCTAAAAATGTCATGAGATACAAAATAAGTCTCTAAAAGTTGTTTAAATACTAAACTGGTAACCTAGGTTTACAGAAAATGAGTAAACTAAGATAGATGGTGCAGAAATCCACTTCTGGGGCCCACTTGGTGTGTGCTGGGGCTGAGACTTGAGCTTCTCACGTGCTTGGGCTGTTTCTGGAGTTAAACGCCAGGTTGTAACCTGTTTCTGGCGTTTAACTCCAACTTGCAACCTGTTTCTGGCGCTGAACGCCAGAATGTAACATGGAACTGGCGTTAAACGCCAGTTTACGTCATTTATCTTCGCGCAAAATATAAACTATTATATATTGCTGGAAAGCCCGGGATGTCTACTTTCCAACCCAATTGAGAGCGTGCCAATTGGACTCTTGTAGCTCCAAAAAATCCATTCCGAGTGTAGAGAGGTCAGAATCCAACAGCATCAGCAGTCCTTTTTCAGGCTAAATCAGATTTTTGCTCAGCTCCCTGAATTTCAGCCAGAAAATACCTGAAATCATAGAAAAACACACAAACTCATATTAAACTCCAGAAATATGAGTTTTGCCTAAAAACTAATAGAAATATACTAAAAACTAACTAAAACATACTAAAAACTATATGAAATTACCCCAAAAAGCGTATAAAATATCCGCTCATCTCGCGCGTCTTACGCATGCACATTTCACACGTCTCTTAATTTAACAGATTTCAATCAATGCACACACGTTCTTCTTCGTGCCATTACTGCACACTACAACAACTACTTACTTCACCCCTTCGTTCTTCAACTGGATTCTCCTCCAATTTCTTTAGGGTTATGACATCCTCTCCTCCTCCTCCTCCTCCTCCTCCTCCTCCTCTTTCTCTTTCTTTTTTCATTGGAATTTCTTCTCCTCCTTCCTTTTTCTCTTTCTCCTCCATCATCAGTTTTCTCGTTGTTAATGATAATGAATAATTTAAGTTCAGATTGTCAATTAAACCAAAACAATATTGATTATTGTTTTGAATCCAATCAAGTAGCTGATGTGTGGTTTTATTATAATTAATTTTTTCATTAGTAGTTTATGATTCTATAGGTGAATAATATTTCATCATTGATGGTTTGAATTGAATGTAATGTAAAAATTCTACATTAAAGAAAATCTTTTTTCTATATTTGCAGTAAATTTGGGTGTAACATGAAGATATTTGGGTGTATTGTTAAAGAATTTTCAATGTATATGTGTTGATAAATTTTGCATAATTCAAAAACTCTTGTTCTCCCTCCTCCTCATCTTGTGTTGCTTCTTCTTCTTTTTTTTTTCTTCATCATCATCATCATCATCTTCTTTTTTTTCTTATTCATTTTTTTTCTTATTTTATCTTCTCAAGTTTCCTCTTGTTTTACTCTTTTAACAAGAATAAAAATAAAAAAATCAAACAATGAAGAAGAAGAAACACATAATGGTACAAAATTACTTGGAGGAGGATGAACTTACATTCATTCAACTAAGAGAAAGAAAGAAATAAGAAAAAAAAGAAGAAAAAATACAGCATTAGAGGAAACATTTTTCTGTATTTGCAGCAAATTTGGGTGTAACACGAAGATATTTGGGTGTAACACAAAGATATTTGGGTGTATTGTTTAAGAGTTTTCGGTGTATGTGTGCTGATAAGTTCTTTATAATTCAAAACTTTTCTTCTTCCTCCTCCTCATCTTCTGTTGCTTCTTCTTCTTTTTTTCATCATCATCACCATCTTCTTCTTTTTTTTTCTTATTCATCTTTTCCTTTTTATTTTACCTTCTCAAGTTTTCTCTTCTTTTACTCTCTCACCAACACCACCTCCTCCTCCTTCTTTTTTCATTGGAATTTCATCTTCTCCTTCTTTTTTCATTGGAATTTCTTCTCCTCGTTCCTTTTCCTCCTTCTCCTCCATCATCAGTTATCTGGTTGTTGAAGATAAAGAATAATTCACATACAGATTGTCAATTGAACTAGAATGAAATTAATTATTTTGAGTCCAATCAAGTGGATAAAGTGTGGTTCGATTCTAGTTAATGTTTTTGTTAGTAGTTTATGATTCTATAGGTGAATAATGTTGTTTTTGTTTGTGAAAATTATTGTTCATCGTTGATGGTTTGAATGGAATGTAATGTTAAAGTTCTGCATTAAAGAAAATACTTTTCTGTATTTGGGTGTAACATGTAGATATTTGGGTGTATTATTTAAAAATTTACGGTGTATGTGTGCTGATAATTTCTGCATAATTCAAAACTCTTCTTCTCCCTCCTCCTCATCTTCTACTGCTTGTTCTTCTTCTTTTTCATCATCATCATCATTTTATTTTTTTTCTTTTTCATCCTTTATTTTTCTTATTTTATCTTCTCAAATTTCTTCTTGTTTTACTCTGTTAACAAGAATAAAAATAAAAAAATCAAATAAAGAAGAATAAAAAACACATAATGGTACAAAATTACTTGGAAGAGGATGAACTTACATTCGTTCAACTAAAATAAAGAAAGAAATAAGGAAAAAAAGAAGAACAAAAAATGCAGCATTAGAGGAAACATTTTTCTGTATATACAACAAATTTGGGTGTAACACGAAGATATTTGGGTTTATTGTTTAAGAATTTTTGATGTATGTATGCTGATAAGTTCTGCATAATTCAAAACTCTTCTGCTTCCTCCTCCTCATCTTCTGCAGCTTCTTCTTTTTCAACTTATTTCATTTTCTCATAATTCTTCTTGTGAGGAAAAAATTAAATAAAGAAAAAAACACATAATGTTGTAAAATCAATAGAAAGAGAAGGAGGAAAAAATGCAGCAATAATAGGAGGAGAAATGATGATGAAGATGAAACACGCGAAAAAAAAAGAGGAGAAATGCAAAGAAGAAGGAGAAAAAAAGGAAGAGAAGGAGGAGGAGGAACGCGAAGAAAAAATGACGGTTGTGGTTTTGATTGAGAAAGAAGAAGAATCGTCTTTCATAATGGTGAGTGAGCGCCTATACCGTTGAGTAGTGTGTGTTAACATGCTCGTATGGATGAGCGTCCTTTTTGTTGGGTTTGGCCCAATTTGTATGACTTGTAAGCCAAAAATGCTTGTATGTTAGTAGGTCTATATTTATATATAAGTATATAATGATGGATTTAGTGATGGATTTTTAACATTTATATAGTAATTTTTGTATAGAGGTAAATACCAAATCAGTACCCGAAAGATTCTGACGCTGACATTTTGGTACCTCACTATTGTTATTGACGAAATAGTACCTGAATAATTTTAAAAATTGACACGTGTATCCTCGTGCTCGTTGGACCACAGCTCCGGTGAGGACAATGCTGAGCTGGCCACCAGTTTTTGCTGACAAGATAAGTTTTGTTTTAGCTAGAATTTTTAATTAAATCAATCATCAACCTAGATGAAAAATCCTAATTGAAATTGATTTTGCCCCAAATCAAATGGATTTGCCCTAAGCCCTAATTAGCTACCATTGTTACTAGTTACTGACTTACTGTGACTAAGTGTATCTCCCATTAGTTTCACTACGAGTAAAACTAAAAGTTCATGTAGAGAGTGAAAGACGTTGTTTTGGAAGCTTGGCGCAAAGAAGAACAAAACGATATGAGAGACATTGTCGAATCTGGAGCTTCAAGTGTAAGGCTTTGCAAGTGGCATCATCACGTCTCCATTCTTCGTTGGGAACAACCCTACGAAGAGGTATGTTTTGCTTCATTCTATGGTTTTATGTTTGTTGCTTTGTGGACAACCATATGATCATTTTGATTGTTTAGTAGTGGACCATGTTTGTTGTTTATTTTCTACGCTTATAACTTCTTGTTTATTCATTGTATCTTCCTTCTACTATTTTTTAGATGGATCGTCTAGTTACATTTGTGTATCATCACATGGGTTCCTTGAAAAGGAGTGGAGATGGTAATGTGATATACAGCAGGGTTTTAGTAACTGAGATACATAGGGTGAATGTGGATACATGCAATTTATTTTTTGTTGATGGCTTATTTCTAGACTTGGGTTACCCTTGATATAATGAAGTGTATTGGCTAGAACCTATTTTAAACTTAGCTAAGGGGCTAAGAGTGCTTAGGACGGATGCTAAAGTGATGAGGATGTGTGAGAGTTCGATGAAGAACAATACTGTCCATCTTTATTTTGATCACTCTATTGATGCCAACCCTGAAATTGTTGATGAAGATGTAGTGTCTGATGGTAGTAGTGAGAGTGTGTATAAAATCAACCCACCTGTTGATAATGTGAATGAAGTTGAAGTGGCTAATAAGGTAGTTAGTAAGACTAATGAGATGGAAAATGAAGTTGTGAATGAGGCCACTGTTGAGGTTAATGAGTTGAATGTTGTTGTGAATAAAATTGTCAACGAAGTTGTGAATGAGACCACTATTGAGGTTAATGAGTTGAATAAAGGTGTAAGTGGTGTTATGAATGAAGATGTGGATGAAGTGAATGGGGATAAAGATATTGAAGTAGCATCGGCTCTAGAGAATGGTGTTAAGAAGGTTAGAAAGAGGCATCCAAGACCACCACCAAGTGGTTTACCCCAAGAAAGAAGAGCTGGTGAAACTGGACAAGCTGAAGGTGATTCTGGAGAAGTTGAAACAGTAAATGAAGCCACACATGAGAATAATGCTAATGATGCTAATGAGGCTAATGAAGGTTCTAATTTTGGAACTCCAATTGTAGATGACTTGATGCCAGAGGAAGTGGTTACAGAAAATGCAACAGGTAAACCTTTTGTTTCTATTTACTTAGAGCATATCTCAATAAACATTGTATCATTGCTTACCTATCTTAACTGATTTTGTAACAAATAATGTTATACAAACAAATGAAAAGATAAATACAAGAAGAAATCATCCAAGGCCTCAACCGTCTGAAGAGAGAATTGTACCTAAAAAGGATGATAAAGCACCAAGGGTAGAGGTGCCTAACCCAAATAGAGAAGATGGAGACAGTGGACCTGAGATGTATTAATACAAGTCTGAAGAACTATGTAGCCCTCTTAGATCTGATGATGAAGAGGTACTTGTATTTCCTCAACATAACCCCAACACACCATATGAAAAATTACTCTGGAGTTGAACATAGAGTTTGAGACCATGGACCACTTCAAAGCAGTAGAGCAGAAGTACAACATACAAATTGGAAGACAAGTATTCTATCTTAGGAACAAGAAGAAGAAGTGCAAGGTGATATGCTATGACCCCGACTGCCCTTGGTTGTGTTACTATGCCAGGACCAACTATCCAGCCTTATTTCATATTGAGACATTTGTAGATGAACATACGTGTTCGAGAAGCAACAAGAGTAAGTTAGTCACATGTACTTGGGTTGCTGAAGAGCTGGTGATGAAGCTCATAATCCATTCCAACATGTTATAGAGGAAGGCACGGGAGTGGTTTAAGGTGGAGTATGACATTTCACTTAAAGAGAGGATGATGTATAGGGCTATAGATAAGGCAAAAGATGTTATTGAAGGCACAGAGAAGGATCAATACCTAAGGCTGAGAGACTATCTATACGAAATAATGAAGGCTAATCCTTGGTCAAGAGCAAATATGGGCACTACTCCACAGCCATATGGGTTGCTAAAGTTTAAGAACTTGTTTATTTGTTTGGATGCTTACAAAAATGGATTTAAAGGAGGGTGTAGAAACTTTATCACATTGGATGGGAAATTTCTGAAGGGTTACTTTGGAGGACAATTACTAATAGCCATTGGTCAAAATGCAAACAACTAACTGTTTCTAATTGCATATGGGGTTGTGGATACAGAGACTAGGGAAAATTGGAGATTCATTCTTGAGGAGTTACATACTGACATAAGGACTACAATGAGAATGAATGGGTTTTTATGTCTGACCAGTAGAAGGTGACATGCACTATGACCCTATTTTTATGTTGTTAGATTCTTCTTTATATTATTGCATGAATATCTTCTAATTATTGAGTCTACTCTTCAATGAAAAGATTAATACCAATATTACAGGATGTGATGCCAGGTGTCAAGCACAGATTTTGTTGTATGCATATGTAGAAAAACCTGAATAAGAGATGGAAGGATAAAGAACTTAAGGGATCATTTTGGCAATGTGTGAAAGCAACTACTGATCAAGAGTTCAATAATGCAATGGCTAATGTGAAACATATCAATAAATAAGTGTGGGATTATTTGTCAAAATTTGAGCAACAGCAATGGTGAGATCAAGGTTTTCTAAGTGGCCAAAGGTAGATAATCTGACAAGCAATAATTGTGAGTCGTTTAATTCAAAAATTGTGGGTATACGAAGGAATGCTTGAGGTGCTCAGGTTCTATATTATGAAGATAATGGCTACTCACAAGGATGCACTGATGGCCTACACTGGACAGCTAGCCCCTGTACAAGTTAGTAGGCTGGAGAAGGAGAAAAGACAAGCTAATTATTGGGAAGCACAATAGTGTGGTGATGATGAGCATAACTAATATGAAGTTAGAAAATGGCAACATAAAGTGAGAGTGAACACACGGGAGAGAACATGTTCATACAGGAAAAGGCAGCTGAGTGGATTACCATGCTGTCATGGGATTATAGCAATCCAGAGAAAGAATGAGAAGCCTGAAGATTATATCCATCACAAGCTCACCATTGAGGCATACAATAGGACTTACCAGTTTCACATTAACAGTATACCAAGTCAAGAGTACTGGGAGCATCATGAAGGGTTTCCATGTCTACCTCCTCCATACAAAAGCCTATTGGCAAACCTATAAAGAAGAGGAAAAAGGACAGCACTGAGCAACATTCCGGGAGCCAATACAATGCCAAGAGAAGATATGGACAGATAACATGTCAAACTTGCAATAGAGTCAATCAAATAAAATCTTTAATTAATATCTATTTACAAAATATAATTAAAATGTTTCTATTTATGTGAATGCTGAATTACTTTATTGATTGTCTCTATGCAAGGTTGGACATAATAGTAGAACTTGTCCTGAGAGACCAACTAGAACAACAGCTAAAGAGCAAAAGACTGATGAGGAAGAAGCTAGAGAGTAAGAAGTAAAGTGGGAGGAGACCGTGGAGGCTGCACATGCTGCACATGTTGCAGATGAGGAAGAACTCACTCAAAACCGTCCACAAAGTTAGCCTGATCAGGTAAATAATGAAGTTTAGCTTACCTTATTGTTCACAAAGTGTTGGACCTGAACCTATATAACCTTTTTTTAACTAATTGCCAAACTGATCCAAAACACTATCAATGATGGGAAACACTACAACAAATGCACCACCTCCTAATGCAGACACTGTACCAGCAGCATCCACCTTGGTTAGACTAGCAACTAGCTAAAAACCAGCACCTTAAGTGACCACAAGGCCAATAACACCAACGCTAACAAGGACAGGCATACCTACTTTTATAAGGGGGAACCTAGTTCTTCCAAGAGGAAGAGGCTACACCACTGGAAGAGGACTGGTAGCCACTTCAACTATACCTCCAACTCCCGCACAATATGCAGCAGCTACACCACCACCCCATGCTCAACCTAGGGTTGTCAAGCTTCCTGTTGGGTCTAAATCTCAAATTCTAGCTTCACCATTGAGTGCTGCAGCCCCATGTAGTAGGTCTAGGTCAATGACACAAGGTCAAATAGTTAGGCCCACACTTCAAGCCCAAACATCAGCTTCATTTAAGCCACCAACTGTGACTAGGGAAATCATGGCAGTAACAAGCCCAACCACCCAGAATAGGTTCACAGGCTTTATGCCTACCGCATCTTTGTAGAGGAAAAAGTCATTTAGACCACCACCATCAAAGCCATCCACGAATGAGAAGAAGAAGTGATATGAGAATCTTAGGTTTTCAATTTGATGTTAGCTCCATTTTGGGTCTGAAGTAGTTACTATGAACATAAGTGTCATTTTGGCATATTAGTGCTGTCCTAGTTTTTTGTGGTTTGTTAGTGATATTTTGGGTCTGAAGTAGTTACTATGAACATAAGTGTCATTATGGCATCTTAGTGCTATCTTAGTTTTTTTGTGGTTTGTAAGTGTTATTTTGGGTCAAAAGTATATTACTCTAAACAATTATGGATTCTATTTTCATGTTATGCTACTGGTATTTTAATGTGTCTGATATGGATTAAATGACCCTTCTATGAATAATGGAATTCCTATGAGCATCAGAACATCTGAAACTTTATTACATGTTGTAACTTGTTGTCAATTAGAATGGAACTAGGATGGATTTTAGATGGGATTTGGCTATATTCAGCTTCTGTTGCTACAACTATTTTTAAATGCTTACCTATATAATCTTCTATATAGATTGCTCACATCACAGTAACAATAATTCAGTCATATAACAAGAATAAAATAGCATCCATTAAATCATCTCAATTATAATGATTTTAGTATTACAAAGCAAAAAAGTGTCATTGTTAAAGTCTTAAACTGTCCACTGTCTACCTACTTAGCCAAATAAAACATACTCAAAGCCATATTTAACCAATCAATATACAAATGAAAACCAGAAACAATTCAATCCTCTTCAGATGCTCCTTCATTTCATTCACCATAGATAGCACTGTCATCATCCTAGCAGTTTCCAGGGCATCCCCACACTTGACATTGATTCTACTTTTCTGTTTTGGTTCTAATTTGCCTACGATGTTACTATTCCCTGAAGAAACTTCTCCTTCCACACATTGCTCTTGTATTTTATGTAGCCATTGAAAATACTCGCACCGCATTTATGTGTTCTAGCATGAAACAAAAAATTCACGGATCAGAGAATGATTGAAAACTAAAATTGATTAACCAGAGACAACGAAACAAAAAGGGGACAAAAGCATAGAAGGGGACAAAAGCATGTTCCGTCGTAGGTTTTGCTCACAATACCTGAACTACCATCCACGTCAAAGGCTTGCATCGATGATTGCTTTATCCTGGTTGCAGGTTTTTCACGAGCCCTAGCTATATGCATCTTCCAATTTTGGAACCTGGAGTACGCATGAACAAAGAGAGAAATTTAAGGCTTAGGGCAAATCCATTTGATTTGGGGCAAAATCAATTTCAATTAGGGATTTTTCAGCTAGGTTGATGATTTATTTAATTAAAAATTCCAGCTAAAATAAAACTTATCTTATCATAAAAAACCAGTGGCCAGCTCAGCATCGTCCTCACTGGAGCTGTGGTCCGGCGAGCACGAGGAAACACTTGTCAATTTTTAAAATCATTCGGTACCATTTTGTCAATAACAATAGTAATGTACAAAAATGTCAATGCCAGAATCTTTCGGGTACTGATTTGGTATTTACCTCTTTTTGTATATTTATATGAATTTAATTTTGATGCACTGTCATTGTAAAGTAGTTTTACACGTGCATCTAATTACGTAATGTCACATCAGTAAAAATAAATACTTTTCACACTAACTGCATGAATGGTCATCTAAAAGAATGGATGTGATTGCACGATAATGTAAAATACTTTACATTATCAGTGCATCAAAATTAAACTCTATTTATATATGTCAGAAAGAATAGAAAATCATCAATGTCATTATATAATACAAACATTTATTTCTGAGAAAGTCTTTTTTACCAACGAAATACACAGTTTACCAACTGCTAACTACTATACAAATACACTCTCTCTCTCTCTCTCTCTCTCTCTCTCTCTCTCTCTCTCTCTCTCTCAACTTCTCAATTCAATTGTCTTCTACTCAAATTCAAAAAATTCTAAGTGTTAATTGTAAGAACCAGAGTTTTCACGTAAATCTATTTTAATAAAATAATAATTTTAAGTGCCTGGTGTAGATTTAAAATTTAGAAGTTTTAATTTAGAAATATAAATGTGAAATTTGATTTCAATAAATTTTTCTGAGTTGGAAAATGTATCTTTTGCGAAAGATTTTTGTAAAAATGTGTACCGCTGCTTAAGCTGGCAGTACTAGCTCTAGACAATTTGGTACCATGTTTTGAGAAAAATAAGATTTTTTAAATTAATTTATCGTTTTGAAAGGATAAAAATAATATAGAATCGAAAACCGTGCACTAATATTAAAGGTTTTAGCCCAAAGTGGGCCAAACTGATCTAAAATGCTAACGAGTTAGACCGGGCCCAAGTTGGGCCCAAGCACAACATATATATGCATGCTTTAATGAGCTTCCAACTCATTTTACCCTAATTAAGAGAGGGGAGACGCTCATGAGAAGAGAGAAGAGAGGAGAGGGGTTTCACTATTCACCTCCATCTTTCGAGAGGCATAACTTGAGCTACGGAACTCCGTTTGATGAGCCGTTTGTGGCCATATGAAGCTCTCATCAAGCTCTTAATTTCTATCTAAGAAAACTTGGTAAGAACTCGAAGCTCATGCTCCAGTATCCAGTCCTAGATTTCTACATTTTTGGGTTATAGTTTTTGAGTAGATTTTGTGGTTTTGCTTGTGTAGGTGATCTCTAGTAACGGATAATTGTCGGGCTTTGTCCCAACCACCGTTGGATAAGGTAAGGAACCTCTATATTCCTATGGTTTAGTGTAGTATGAGCTTTAGTTGTTAATGCATGGTTATGTCGTATGTGTGAAGCTTGTTTTGATGTTGGTGGTGGCTCTTGGTTTGGCTTTGGTGGTTTGGAGCTTGGTGGAAGCTTGTTGGAATCAAGTTTAGTGTTGAGCATATTGAGAATCAGCTGAGGTATGGTTTTGGTTTTCTTTATGTAATATCTAATGTTTCTGGACCCTTAGGCTAGTGGACCATAGGATATGATTGGGTTGGATGTATGGTTGTTTGAATTAATATTGTGGCGTATGCATGTTGATGGAGATTGAATGAATTGTATATGTTGAATTAGGATTGATGTTAATTTTTTATTGTTATTGATTATTGTAGTTAATGATAATTGTTGGGAATTATTGGTATTGATGAGTATTGGTAGTATTAGTTATATTGATGATTCATGAGGATTTGAGAATTTATGAAAATAAGTAAATATAAAATGTTTGTGATGGTTTGGAATGAAGGATATTGATGATTTTGATGAATGTTGAAGTTAATTTACGATGTGGGATTGAGAATGATGAATTTGGGTATTGATAATGAATTATGAAGTGTAATGATGTTGACAAATATTGAGAATAATAAAATGATGCTTTGAGTTGTAATAATTGAGAGTTGGAGGCTTGAAAGTGGAAATTTTGGATGGAAATGGGTGAAATTGTATATTGATAGGTTGAGGAATGATTTGAGAGTATATGCCTATGGTTTAAGTACATTAGGACTATTTTGAAAGTGGAATAAGTAATTTTGGATTGAAAGTGAGGTAAATTTGAGGTTTAGAGATTTTTGGTAAAAATGGGTTTTAGGCCAACTTTGGCGGATCATATCTTGAGCTATAGTTTTTGAAACCGAATGACTTTTATACCAAATTAAAGATAATTTAAAGAGCCATGAAGCGATATAGATTTTGTAGAGAAAGATATGATCGTTGAGAGTTTGGCTCAGAAATATGAATTTTGTGAATGCTGTAGAATTTGTGGTTTCTGGTTTGTGTGCGCACGCACAGCCCTATGCACACGCACACCCTGTGTATTTTTGAAACTGTGCGCACGCACACTCTTGTGCGTACACACACACGGTAATATGGCTACTGTTGGGAGCACTAGCACACTCTGTGCACGCACACAACCAATGAAGTTTTGCAAGCTGTGTGCACGCATTGTGCGAATGAGCAGAGTTGGAAAATTTTACTCCTGTGCGTACGCACACCTCTATGCGTACGCACACTTGTTGAAAATCCTTCTGGGTGTGTGTACGCACAACCCTATGCGTATGCATACTGCCCTGTTTTTCAACGAAAACCTTGTTTTTAACTATTTTACCTTTCCGGCAAGCTGATAAACCCCAATTTCGTGGTTTATTTTGTGCTTAATTTGGGGGATTTTGTCACCTTTTCCCACACTTATTCAATAAAATAGCATGGTTTTGTAATTCTCCCTTGAATTGTCCTTAAGTGTAAAAACATGCTTTTTAGGCCCTTAAATTGGTGATTTTAACTCACTTTAATTCCATCCGATGCCTAGATATGTTTGTTGAGTGATTTCAGGTTCATAGGACAAGTATTGGTTGGAAGAAATGAGAAAAAAAGCATACAAAGTGGAGAATGCATGAAGAAACCAAGAATTGGGAATGCATCAATGGGCGCGCACGCGCAAAAGTGAGTTCGCCTAAGGACAAACCAAGACTTGGCAAATGATCTTCGCTCACTACGTCTTACCCACCACTCACTTTTCTGAGATCCCTATGGAGATGCTACTTTTGATTGGTTGTGTTATGGAGGGAAAGGAGGTTTATTTTCCTCGATTGATTCGGCAGTGTATGTGGCGAGCACATATTCGTGGCCTACTCCCATTTCCCACCTTGGTTACCAGTATGGCCGCCTTAGCTGAGGTCCCCTGGTTAGATGATGATGTGATACCACCACCCCCAAATGACGATGACAAGGAGGTTACTATTCCTTGGGGTGGCTGGGTGCACGAGAAGCCCTCGACTAGACGCCGATCTAGGGCTAGAGCAGTAGTAGGGATGGCTGGACCTTCAGCCTCGACAGCAGCCCCATCCTCTTCTACAACAGCAGCTCCATATTCTTCGACAGCCCCTTCTTCAGCACCTGAGCCGACTTACCTATTGGTTCAGCGTCTGTTTCGGTTTTTGGAGCGCGAAAAGCGCCAGATCATGCGCCGACTGGATCGGATGGATCAAGCACTCATCTCCCTAGGCGCTGAGTTACCTCTGCTCCCAGACTCTCCAGCCTCCGATGAGCAGGATCATCAGAAGGAGGATGTTGTTGAGCCGACTCAGCAGGATGCACCTCCAGCTGCACCTGACGCCACAGAGTCATCACCTACCGGTGTCCCTACCCCTGATCCTCAGGATTAGCATAGGGGACGATGCTTAATCTTAAGTGTGGGGAGGTTGCCGGTGGCACCATTAGAGGACCGGTGAACACTTTAGTTATGCTGCCTAGTATCTCATTTTGCGTACTTTATGTATATACTTGTCATTTTGGGTTATTTTGGATACTTTTACTGGATTTTAGATATTTTGGATGCTTTTGCATATTTTTAGATGTCTTGGATGATAGATTCCATACTTTTAGTTAGATTTCTTCTTTATAAACTTTTGCATACTTCTCTTTTTAGCTTATAGTTATGATTAGAAACCATGTTTGGAATTGTTAAAACTTAGTCACCCTTTTTGAATTTTTCAATCACAACAATTCTTAGTCAAATATTGAGATTTTCCAAGAAACTTAATTATAGGGCATAGGGCACCAACGCAATTGATTGAGAAAATTTTTGGTGAAACTTGCTTGAATTCTCACTTTGTGAAGCATGTATTGAACTAAGAACACAAGCTTGTGAGACTTGAGCCTATTGATGTGGTTGCATTTTATAACCACTTATCTTCCATTCTTGTGTGCAATTGTTCTCTTTCTATGATTGTGATCCTCGATTTGCTTGATTCTATATGACCATTTATTTCTTGTATTCATGCATTTGTATGATTGAAGCCATTATTTCATTAGCCCACTTGCCCAAATAGCCTACCTTTTACTCTCCATTGTTAGCCAATTTTGAGCTTATGCTTAACTAATTTGTTCTCATTTTAGCACATTACAAGCCCAAGGCGGAAAACCAATGAAAGTCCCTTGCTTGGATCTTTGATTAGCCTAGGCTAGTGAGAGCGTTTATTATTCGAAGATGGTGAGGCTTGGGAACATTGGATGGGATAAAAAGGGTAGTACACTTTCATATTTAGGAATTGGGAATATATTCAAGTATTGATTGAATGTATAAGACCTTATGCAATTGATGTCCTTGTACAAAAAAAAAGAGAAGAAAAAGAAAGAAGAAAATGAAAAGAAAGCAACCAAAGGGGACAAAATGCCCCAAAGTGAAGTTCAATAAAAAAGGAATCAATGCATAAGTGTTATGAATCAAGAAATAAGATGCATGAATATGTAAGAAAAAAAAGTGAAGAATGGGTAGTTAGAGTAGTTTGAATTTGTATAGATTATTATATAGTTAGGTGGGAAAGTCTATGCTAATCCAAGATCTAAACTCTAGTCCACTTAACCATAAATGATCCTACCTTGACCCTAACCCCATTACAACCTAAATGAAAGACCTCATGATGAATGTATGCATGCATTGAATAGGTGTTGATTGCTAGAAGAAAATCAAATTTTGGAGAGCATGATTAGAAGAGAATTGAGTGAATTAACCCTTAAACACTCAAGTGAATAGAGTGGATATACATCCGGTGAGGGTTCGAAAGTTTAATTACATGTGTTCACCCATATTATCTATATTCTTGCAAGCTTGAATTTCTTTTGATAAGTTTCAATAAAATTGTGGTTTGGACTTAATTCCCATTATCCTAGCTATTGTGCTTATACATGTCTCTTGGGAATTGATATGTTTGGACTAAGCAATTCCATTTGCTTTAGATAATTGCATCTAGATAGGACTCATATAGTTTAGTTGCATTTAATAAATGTCATACCCCTTAGTTCCTTCTTATTTTAGTATGAGGACATGCTAAGGTTTAAGTGTGGGGAGGTTTAATCTCTGTTCTTAGATCTAGGTTTAATTCATGCTTTAATTCACTTCTCCTTTATCAATTCTTACTCTTCTCCTCTTCCTCTTTCTAGTTATGAGCTTTAATAATTGTAATTCTTCATTTTGTTTTGGATAGATTGTTGTTCCTTTGTTTTCTCTCAATAATGCAATTTAAGGTAATTCATAATAATTGTGTTCCTTTTGATTTGTTGTTGTTAATTCTTTGCAATAATTGTTGTTAGATCTTGTTCTTGTTGTTGATTTACTATGCTTTCCTTTTATGCCTTCCAAGTGTTTG
The DNA here is from genome assembly GCF_000817695.3 of Arachis duranensis. Classification (NCBI taxonomy): domain Eukaryota; kingdom Viridiplantae; phylum Streptophyta; class Magnoliopsida; order Fabales; family Fabaceae; genus Arachis; species Arachis duranensis. The sequence goes on from NC_029775.3 coordinate 37,888,473, forward strand.
ATGAAATGCTTGGTTGGATTTTAGTGTGGGTTTTGTACCTCTTGGCCTAGGTAGAGTAATTAGTGACTCTTGAGTTATCTAATTCCTTTGTTGATTGATAATTAGAAGTTGCTAATTGATTTGAATGCCTCTAAAGCTAGTCTTTCCTTTAGGAGTTGATTAGGACTTGAGGAATCAAATTGATTCATCCACTTGACTTTCCTCCATGGTTAGAGGTTAACTAAGTGGGAGTAATGGACAATTTGTTATCACAATTGAGGAGGATAACTAGGATAGGACTTCTAGTTCTCATATCTTGTCAAGAGCTTTGTTAGTTGTTAGTTTATTTTCTTTGCCATTTATATTTCTTGTCTAAAATCTCAAAAAAACCCCAAAATAACTCACAACCAATAACAAGACACTTTACTATAATTCCTAGGGAGAACGACCCGAGGTTCAATACTTCGGTTTATAAATTTAGGGGTTTGTTTTAGTGACAAACAATCTTTTGTATGAAAGGATTACTGTTGGTTTAGAAACGATACTTTACAACGAGAATTCATTTGTGAAATTCTAAACCGTCAAAAATCCAATCATCAAAATAGGTTGATAAACCCCATTTTTAGGGTTTATCTTGTATTGAATTTTGAGTATTTTGATGACCTTTTCTCGCATTTAACCTATGAATTAGCATGGTTTTGTAATCTCTCTCGTATTTGTGCTTAAGTGTAAAAACATGCCTTTTAAACCTTATTATGATGGATTTTAATTCCTCTTTGATTCCATAAGATGCCTTGATGTGTCTGCTAGTAATTTCAGGATTGAAATAGGCTAGGCATGGATCAAGGGAGCAAGGAAGGAAGCATACAAGTGGAGAGAAGCATAAAAAGTCAAAGAAGTGAAATCAGCCAGCACACGCACGCGTCACAGTCCGCACATGAATTCATTAAAGCAGCACGTGCCTGGAGATCTTGGGGAGTTTCTGAACCAACTTTGGCGCCAAAATGCACTAAAAGGACCAAGGATAGAAGGGGAAGGAATCTATCATTGAGTTACCATTAGTTTTAGTTTAGAGTAGTTTTAGAGGGAGAAGCTCTCACTTCACTCTAGAATTAGGATTTGGTTTAGGTTAATCTCTCTTCTTAGATCTAGGTTTAATTCATGCTTTAATTCACTTCTCCTTTATCAATTCTTACTCTTCTCCTCTTCCTCTTTCTAGTTATGAGCTTTAATAATTGTAATTCTTCATTTTGTTTTGGATAGATTGTTGTTCCTTTGTTTTCTCTCAATAATGCAATTTAAGGTAATTCATAATAATTGCGTTCCTTTTGATTTGTTGTTGTTAATTCTTTGCAATAATTGTTGTTAGATCTTGTTCTTGTTGTTGATTTACTATGCTTTCCTTTTATGCCTTCCAAGTGTTTGATGAAATGCTTGGTTGGATTTAAAATAGATTTTGGTGTTCTTGGCTTGGGTTGGTGATTCGGAGACTCTTGAATTATCGAAATCTCTTGTTGATTGGTAATTGAAGATTGCCGGTTAACTTGAACTTCACTAAATCTAGTCATTCACTATGATTTGACTAGGACTTGTGAACTCAAGTTGATTGTATGCACTTGACTTTCCTTCATTGGTTAGAGGTTAACTAAGTGAAGGCAATTTACATTTACCATCACAATTGAGGATGATAATGAGGATAGGAATTCCAATTCTTACCTCTTGCTAAGAATTTTCTTAGTTGTTAGTTTATTTTTCTGTTATATAAATTTAGGGGTTTGTTTTAGTGACAAACAATCTTTTGTATGAAAGGATTACTGTTGGTTTAGAAACTATACTTTACAATGAGAATTCATTTGTGAAATTCTAAACCGTCAAAAATCCAATCATCGAAATAGGTTGATAAACCCCATTTTTAGGGTTTATCTTGTATTGAATTTTGAGTATTTTGATGACCTTTTCTCGCATTTAACCTATGAATTAGCATGGTTTTGTAATCTCACCCGTATTTGTGCTTAAGTGTAAAAACATGCCTTTTAAACCTTATTATGATGGATTTTAATTCCTCTTTGATTCCATAAGATGCCTTGACGTGTTTGCTAGTAATCCCAGGATTGAAATAGGCTAGGCATGGATCAAAGGGAGCAAGGAAGGAAGCATACAAGTGGAGAGAAGCATAAAAAGTCAAAGAAGTGAAATCAGCCAGCACACGCACGCGTACCGTGCACGCACGCGTCGCAGTCCGCACATGACTTCATTAAAGCAGCACGTGCCTGGCGATCTTGGGGAGTTTCTGAACCAACTTTGGTGCCAAAATGCACTAAAAGGACCAAGGATAGAAGGGGAAGGAATCTATCATTGAGTTAACATTAGTTTTAGTTTAGAGTAGTTTTAGAGGGAGAAGCTCTCACTTCACTCTAGAATTAGGATTAGGTTTATGTTAATCTCTCTTCTTAGATCTAGGTTTAATTCATGCTTTAATTCACTTCTCCTTTATCAATTCATACTCTTCTCTTGTTCCTCTTTCTAGTTATGAGCTTTAATAATTGTAATTCTTCATTTTGTTTTGGATAGATTGTTGTTCCTTTGTTTTCTCTCAATAATGCAATTTAAGGTAATTCATAATAATTGCGCTCCTTTTGATTTGTTGTTGTTAATTCTTCAATAATTGTTGTTAGATCTTGTTCTTGTTGTTGATTTACTATGCTTTCCTTTTATGCCTTCCAAGTGTTTGATGAAATGCTTGGTTGGATTTTAGTGTAGGTTTTGTACCTCTTGGCCTAGGTGGAGTAATTAGTGACTCTTGAGTTATCTAATTCCTTTGTTGATTGATAATTAGAAGTTGCTAATTCATTTGAATGCCTCTAAAGCTAAGCTTTCCTTTAGGAGTTGATTAGGACTTGAGGAATCAAATTGATTCATCCACTTGACTTTCCTCCATGGTTAGAGGTTAACTAAGTGGGAGTAATGGACAATTTGTTATCACAATTGAGGAGGATAACTAGGATAGGACTTCTAGTTCTCATATCTTGTCAAGAGCTTTGTTAGTTGTTAGTTTATTTTCTTTGCCATTTATATTTCTTGTCTAAAATCTAAAAAAAACCCCAAAATAACTCACAACCAATAACAAGACACTTTATTGTAATTCCTAGGGAGAACGACCCGAGGTTCAATACTTCGGTTTATAAATTTAGGGGGTTTGTTTTAGTGACAAACAATCTTTTGTATGAAAGGATTACTGTTGGTTTAGAAACTATACTTTACAATGAGAATTCATTTGTGAAATTCTAAACCGTCAAAAATCCAATCATCAAAATAGGTTGATAAACCCCATTTTTAGGGTTTATCTTGTATTGAATTTTGAGTATTTTGATGACCTTTTCTCGCATTTAACCTATGAATTAGAATGGTTTTGTAATCTCTCCCGTATTTGTGCTTAAGTGTAAAAACATGCCTTTTAAACCTTATTATGATGGATTTTAATTCCTCTTTGATTCCATAAGATGCCTTGACGTGTTTGCTAGTAATCCCAGGATTGAAATAGGCTAGGCATGGATCAAAGGGAGCAAGGAAGGAAGCATACAAGTGGAGAGAAGCATAAAAAGTCAAAGAAGTGAAATTAGCCAGCACGCGCACGCGTCACAGTCCGCACATGAATTCATTAAAGCAACACGTGCCTGGCGATCTTGGGGAGTTTCTGAACCAACTTTGGCGCCAAAATGCACTAAAAGGACCAAGGATAGAAGGGGAAGGAATCTATCATTGAGTTACCATTAGTTTTAGTTTAAAGTAGTTTTAGAGGGAGAAGCTCTCACTTCACTCTAGAATTAGGATTAGGTTTAGGTTAATCTCTCTTCTTAGATCTAGGTTTAATTCATGCTTTAATTCACTTCTCCTTTATCAATTCTTACTCTTCTCCTCTTCCTCTTTCTAGTTATGAGCTTTAATAATTGTAATTCTTCATTTTGTTTTGGATAGATTGTTGTTCCTTTGTTTTCTCTCAATAAGGCAATTTAAGGTAATTCATAATAATTGCGTTCCTTTTGATTTGTTGTTGTTAATTCTTTGCCATAATTGTTGTTAGATCTTGTTCTTGTTGTTGATTTACTATGCTTTCTTTTTATGCCTTCCAAGTGTTTGATGAAATGCTTGGTTGGATTTCAGTGTAGGTTTTGTACCTCTTGGCCTAGGTGGAGTAATTAGTGACTCTTGAGTTATCTAATTCCTTTGTTGATTGATAATTAGAAGTTGCTAATTGATTTGAATGCCTCTAAAGCTAGTCTTTCCTTTAGGAGTTTATTAGGACTTGAGGAATCAAATTGATTCATCCACTTGACTTTCCTCCATGGTTAGAGGTTAACTAAGTGGGAGTAATGGACAATTTGTTATCACAATTGAGGAGGATAACTAGGATAGGACTTCTAGTTCTCATATCTTGTCAAGAGCTTTGTTAGTTGTTAGTTTATTTTCTTTGCCATTTATATTTCTTGTCTAAAATCTCAAAAAAACCCCAAAATAACTCACAACCAATAACAAGACACTTTATTGTAATTCCTAGGGAGAACGACCCGAGGGTCAATACTTTGGTTTATAAATTTAGGGGTTTGTTTTAGTGACAAACAATCTTTTGTATGAAAGGATTACTGTTGGTTTAGAAACTATACTTTACAACGAGAATTCATTTGTGAGGTTTTAAACCGTCAAAACTTCAATCATCAAAATGGCGCCGTTGCCGGGGAGTTGCAATGGTGTTATGTTATTGGCTATTGTGAATATTGTGAATATGTTTGCCTTTTGCTTATTTGTTAGTTTTTGTTAGCTTTAGGACTTTGTTGCTTATTTTTGTTAGTTTTTGTTTTTATTTGCTATCATGAATTCTCACCTCTTTGGCTATGAGTTTGGTTCAAACTATGTTGTAGGAGATGAGAGCTTCAATGAGAATGTGTATCAAGAATAGGATAATCAAGGGTGGGAAGAGCCATATGCTTATGATCAATCCTCATGGCAACAACCCCCACCAATGCACTATAAAGTAGAGCCATTCTATGATGCATATCAATCTAATGGCTATGGTGAATCTCCTTGTGACTTTCAAGGGCCACCACCATATGCCTATGAGTCATATCCTCAACATGAACCATACTCACAAGCCCTCTACCACCAAGCACCTTCATATGACCCTAATCCATATCCATCCTATCAACAACCATATGAGCCATATGAACCACGCATAGAACCACCGCCACTCCAACCTCAATACTTCCAAGAACCACCTTCTTACCATAAACCCTCTCTCCAATATAATGAACCTTCATACTCACCCCAAGCCCCAATAGACGATCTTCTCACTTTGTTACTTCAAGGACAAGAAGCCATGAAGCGGGATACACTTGAGTTTGTGACCAATTTGACCAAGGTGGTGAACACTTTAGCCCACTAATGCTTGAATACTCAAAGTAATTCCGTGACCACATGCGAAAACTCAAGAGAAGAGCAAAGCATGAAGGAGAAATTGGAAAATTCGGTGAAAAAGGAAGAATTGGTAGTCATAGAACAATTGGAGAGACCCACAGTTATTGAAACAAAGGAGGAAAAGGTTCAAGATCTAAGAGATGTGGAATCCCCATGTGAATTTCAACAACCTCCGGAGCATATCAAAATTGAAGACTATGAGGAGGTTAATCAAGAAATAAATTCAATCATGGAGGAATTTCTATTTACATTTAATTTTCCCTCCATTGGGATAATAAAAGAGTGTGCACAACCACCCAAACCCTTGGTGAACAACAAAGAAGAGATTAAACCAAAGGAGATTTACCAAGGAGAAAACATTGGCACGGTGTATATTGAGATTGAAGACTATGAAGAGGTTGATCAAGGGATGGATTTGTCCATCAATGAATTCCTATCCAACATTGAATCACCTCTCATCGGGCAAGAAACTAAAGCTCTTGAAGACAACATCAAGCCAAGTGAAAAAAAGGAAAAGGTTGAAATTGAAGAGCACAAAGAAGTGGACCTTGCATCGTCTAAGTGTGGGGAAGTCTCCCTTCCCAAGTTACCATCCAACATAAAATTCAAGTGGGTAAAATCTCTATTTCTAAGCTTTAATTTCTCACTTGAATATGGTTTAATTGAAAATGATGGGCAACTTAGAGCTCTTTGTGGAATTAAAAGTAAGAATGAGTTGTGTAGTGGTTGGAAATTCGGTATAAAACTCATAAGGCCAAGACTTTAAGGTATAGGAATGAGGTTGGAACCAAATTCACCTTGTATGGGTCTAGAAGGAAGCATTGGTGGAATAAAGAGAATTCTATATTCCAACTACAATCATACCCACCACCCGTACGGAGTAATCATGAGACTCAACTCACAGATGGGTGTGAAGACAAGATATGGGACCCCGGTTCACTATGTGGCAATCAACTATGGGAACTCATACCTTGGGCTAAACTTTGCCCAAGCTTGATGAAGAAGGTTGGAAATTCAGTCAACCAATTGAGAAGTAAAGATCCTTGGAGATTCAAGGATGAGTACAAGCACAAGCCACCATGACAAATAAGCTTCTCAACATGTCCAACTTAAGGACTTAAACTAAAAGTGCTAGGTGGGAGACACCCCACCATAGTAAACTCTTTCCATTCTCTTTTAGTTTTGTTTAATAAGTGATTTGAGTTGCCATTGTAAGTATATTTCATATAGATTTATTTGTACAATTAGATGGTTAGCATAGTCACATGTATGTTGTGTTAGTAGTAGATGAATAATATCAAATTGCATGTTTTGGTGAATTAGATGATAGTTGAGTGAATAAAGAGTTGTGAGCATTATAGGAAGCACCTGGGCAAATTTAAAAAAAAGGGTGGACGCGCGCGCATGCCGTACGCGCACGCGTCCATGAGCGGATGCGTCATCACCCATATTCCAGAGAGTTGGGCCTCTCCTAGGCCAGCGTTGTGCCTCGAGCCCAACTCATTCCACGCTGGCGCGTGGTGCACGAAATTGTGATCATCAATGGCGCCATCAACATGGTACGCTCAATTGCAATCTCAACTCTTTATCACAACTTCGCACAACTAAACAGCAAGTGCACTGGGTCGTCCAAGTAATAAACCTTACGCGAGTAAGGGTCGATCCCACGGAGATTGTTGGTATGAAGCAAGCTATGGTCATCTTATAAATCTCAGTTAGGCGGATTCAAATGGTTATGGAGAATTGATAATTAAAAGATGAATAAAACATAAAATAAAGATAGAGATACTTATGTAATTCATTGGTGAGAAATTCAGATAAGCGTATGGAGATCCTTTGTCCCTTCTGTCTCTCTGCTTTCCTACTGTCTTCATCCAATCTTTCTTACTCCTTTCCATGGCAAGCTGTATGTTGGGCATCACCATTGTCAATGGCTACAGTCCCATCCTCTCAGTGAAAATGTTCAACGCACTCTGTCACAGCACGGCTATTCATCTGTCGGTTCTCGATCATGTCAGAATAGAATCCAGTGATTCTTTTGCGTCTGTCACTAACGCCCCACAATCGCGAGTTTGAAGTTTATCACAGTCATTCAATCCTTGAATCCTACTCAGAATACCACAGACAAGGTTTAGACCTTCCAGATTCTCAAGAATGCCGCCATCAATTCTAGCTTATACCACGAAGATTCTGATTAAGGAATCCAAGAGATACACATTCAAGCCTTGTTTGCTTGTAGAACGGAAGTGGTTGTCAGGCACGCGTTCATAAGTGAGAATGATGATGACCGTCACATAATCATCACATTCATCATGTTCTTGGGTGCAAATGAATATCTTAGAACAAGAATAAGCTGAATTGAATAGAAGAACAATAGTAATTGCATTAATACTCGAGGTACAGCAGAGCTCCACACCTTAATCTATGGTGTGTAGAAACTCCACCGTTGAAAATACATAAGAACAAGGTCTAGGCATGGCCGAATGGCCAGCCTTCAATAATCTAAGAACTAGACGTCCAAAGATGATCCTAAGATCTAAAGTGATCAAAAGATGTCTAATACAATAGTAAAAGGTCCTATTTGTAGAGAACTAGTAGCTTAGAGTTTACAAAGATGAGTAAATGACTTAAAAATCCACTTCCGGGCCCACTTGGTGTGTGCTTGGTCTGAGCATTGAAGCTTTCATGTGTAGAGACTTTTGTTGGAGTTAAACGCCAGCTTTTGTGCCAGTTTGGGCGTTTAACTCCCATTCTTGTGCTAATTCCGGCGTTTAACACCAGAATTCTTGAGCTAATTTGGAACGCCGGTTTGGGCCATCAAATCTCGAGAAAAAGTATGGACTATTATACATTGCTGGAAAGCCCAGGATGTCTAATTTCCAACGCAATTGAGAGCGCGCCAATTGGGTATCTGTAGCTCCAGAAAATCCATTTCGAGTGCAGCGAGGTCAGAATCCAACAGCATCTGCAGTCCTTTTTAGCCTCTGAATCAGATTTTTGCTTAGGTCCTTCAATTTCAGTCAGAAAATACCTGAAATCACAAAAAAACACACAAACTCATAGTAAAGTCCAGAAAAATGAATTTTAAATAAAAACTAATAAAAATATAATAAAAACTAACTAAAACATACTAAAAACATACTAAAAACAATGCCAAAAAGCGTATAAATTATCCGCTCATCACAACACCAAACTTAAATTGTTGCTTGTCCCCAAGCAACTGAAAATCAAATAAGATAAAAAGAAGAGAATATGCAATGAATTCCAAAAACATCTATGAAGATCAGTATTAATTAGATGAGCGGGGCTTTTAGCTTTTTGCCTCTGAACAGTTTTGGCTCACTCTATCCTTTGAAATTCAGACTGATTGGCTTCTATAGGAACTCAGAATCCAGATAGTGTTATTGATTCTCCTAGTTAAGTATGATGATTCTTGAACACAGCTACTTTATGAGTCTTGGCCGTGGCCCAAAGCACTCTGTCTTCCAGTATTACCATCGGATACATGCATGCCACAGACACATAACTGAGTGAACCTTTTCATATTGTGACTCAGCTTTGCTAGAGTCCCCAATTAGAGGTGTCCAGGGTTCTTAAGCACACTCTTTTTGCCTTGGATCAAAACTTTATTTTTTTCTTTTTCTTATTTTTTTGTGGATCATGACTTTATTTTTACCCTTGCCTTTTGGTTTAAAGGGCTATTGGCTTTTTCTGCTTGCTTTCTCTCTTTTTTTTTTCGCACATAATCTCTCTTTTTTTTTGAATTCACTGCTTTTTCTTGCTTCAAGAATCATTTTTATGATTTTTTAGATCCTCAGTAACATGTCTCCTTTTTTCATCATTCTTTAAGGTGCCAACATTCATGAACAACAAATTCAAAAGACATATGCACTGTTCAAGCATACATTCAGAAGTCAAAGTATTGTCACCAAATCAAAATAATTAATCTATTATAAAATTCAAAATTATGCAATTCTTCTCTTTTTTTTTAATTAAGAACATTTTTCATTTAAGAAAGGTGATGGATTCATAGGACATTCATAACTTTAATGCATAGACACTAAGACACTAATGATCATAAGACACAAACATAGATAGACATAAGCATAAAAAATTCGAAAAATAGAAAAATAAAGAACAAGGAGATTAAAGAATGGGTCCACCTTAGTGATGGCGGCTTGTTCTTCCTCTTGAAGATCTTATGGAGTGCTTGAGCTCCTCAATGTCTCTTCCTTGCCTTTGTTGCTCCTCTCTCATGATTCTTTGATCTTCTCTAATTTCATGGAGGAGAATGGAATGTTCTTGGTGCTCCACCATTAGTTGTCCCATGTTGGAACTCAATTCTCTTAGGGAGGTGTTGATTTGCTCCCAATAGTTTTGTGGAGGAAAGTGCATCCCTTGAGGCATCTCAGGGATTTCATGATGAGTGGGATCTCTTGTTTGCTCCATCCTTTTCATAGTGATGGGCTTGTCCTCATCAATGAGGATGTCTCCCTCTATGT
>NC_029775.3:37898494-37900094 GCF_000817695.3 Arachis duranensis
AAGGCTAACCTTGCCAAGGTAGAGGACTTGTCCGCCACCTTATAAAGTTCTTGGGATATAACCTCATGAACTTCTACTTCCTCTCTAATCATGATGCTATGAATCATGATAGCCCGGTCTATAGTAACTTTGGACCGGTTGCTAGTGGGAATGATTGAGCATTGGATAAACTCCAACCATCCCCTAGCCACGGGCTTGAGGTCATGCCTTCTCAGTTAAACCGGCTTCCCTCTTGAATCTCTCTTCCACTAAGTGCCCTCTTCACAAATGTCTATGAGGACTTGGTCCAACCTTTGATCAAAGTTGACCCTTCTAGTGTAAGGGTGTTCATCTCCTTGCATCATGGGCAAGTTGAATGCATACCTTATATTTTCCGGACTAAAATCTAAGTATTTCCCCCGAACCATTGTAAGCCAATTCTTTGGGTCCGGGTTCACACTTTGATCATGGTTCTTGGTGATCCATGCATTGGCATAGAACTCTTGAACCATTAAGATTCCGATTTGTTGAATGGGGTTGGTAAGAACTTCCCGACCTCTTCTTCGGATCTCATGTCGGATCTCCGGATATTCACTCTTTTTGAGTTTGAAAGGGACCTCGGGGATCACCTTCTTCATGGCCACAACTTCATGGAAGTGGTCTTGATGCACCCTTGAGATGAATCTCTCCATCTCCCATGACTCGGAGGTGGAAGCTTTTGCCTTCCCTTTCCTCTTTCTAGAGGTTTCTCTGGCCTTAGATGCCATAAATGGTTACGGAAAAACAAAAAGCAATGCTTTTACCACACCAAACGTAGAAGGTTTGCTCGTTGATGAGCGGATAATTTATACGCTTTTTGGCACTATTTTTAGTATGTTTTTAGTACATTTTAGTTAGTTTTTAATATGTTTTTATTAGTTTTTATTTAAAATTTACTTTTCTGGGCTTTACTATGAGTTTGTGTATTTTTCTATGATTTCAGGTATTTTCTAGCTGAAATTGAGGGACCTGAGCAAAAATCTGATTCAGAGGCTGAAAAGGACTGCAGATGCTGTTGGATTCTGACCTCCCTGCACTCGAAGTGGATTTTCTGGAGCTACAGATGCCCAATTGGCCCGCTCTCAATTGCGTTGGAACGTAGATATCCTGGGCTTTCCAGAAATGTATAATAGTCTATACTTTGATTGAGATTTGATGGCCCAAACTGGCGTTGCAAATCAGCTTCAGAATTCCTGGCGTTTAACACCGGAACTGGCACAAAAATTGGAGTTAAACGCCCAAACTGGCATAAAAGCTGGCGTTTAACTCCAGAAAAAGTCTCTACACATGAAAGCTTCAATGCTCAGCCCAAGCACACACAAGTGGACCCCGGAAGTGGATTTTTACGTCATTTACTCATTTCTGTATACCCTAGGTTACAAGTTCACTATTAATAGGATCTTTTGACATTGTATCTTCACCTCATGACACTTTACACATTTCTCATTGTATCTTCTACAGCATGAGTCTCTAAACCCCATGGTTGGGGGCGAGAAGCTCTGCTGTGTCTTGATGGATTAATGCAATTACTACTGTTTTTCATTCAATCACGCTTGCTTCTATTCTAAGATATCACTTGTTC
>NC_029775.3:37900208-37903121 GCF_000817695.3 Arachis duranensis
CGTTCTACTTTAGATTGAGTGAATATCTCTTGGATTCTTTAATCAGAATCTTCGTGGTATAAGCTAGAATTGATGGCGGCATTCAAGAGAATCCGGAAGGTCTAAACCTTGTTTGTGGTATTCTGAGTAGGATTCAAGGATTGAATGACTGTGACGAGCTTCAAACTCCTGAGGGCTGGGCGTTAGTGACAGACGCAAAAGAATCACTCGATTCTATTCCAACCCGATTGAGAACCGACAGATGATTAGCCGTGCTGTGACAGAGCGCGTTGAACATTTTCACTGAGAGGATGGGAGGTAGCCATTGACAATGGTGAAACCCTACATACAGCTTGCCATGGAAGGAGTCTTGCGTGCATGAAGAAGAAGACAGTAGGAAAGCAGAGATACAGAAGATAGAGCATCTCCAAAACCTCAACCTATTCTCCATTACTGCAAAACAAGTACTTATTTCATGTTCTTTTACTTTTCACAATCAAACCTGATAATTATTGATATCCTGACTAAGAGTTACAAGATAAACATAGCTTGCTTCAAGCCGACAATCTCCGTGGGATCGACCCTTACTCACGTAAGGTATTACTTGGATGACCTAGTGCACTTGCTGGTTAGTTGTGCGGAATTGCAAAAGTGTGATTGCGATTTTGTGCACCAAGTTTTTGGTGCCGTTACTGGGGATTGTTCGAGTTTGGACAACTGACGGTTTATCTTGTTGCTTAGATTAGGACTGTTTTATTTTTGTTGGTTTAGAGTCTTTTATTTGAGTTTAGTTTCATATTTTAAGTTTGGTGTCAATTGCATGCTTTTGTTTTCTTTTAATTTTTCAAATTTGCATGTTCTTAGTCCTTTCTTAATCCTTAAAAATTCTAAGTTTGGTGTCTTCTTTGTGTTTTCCTTTAAATTTTCGAAAATTTGTGTTTGATTTTCTAAAAATCTGTTCTTGGTGTTCATCTTGACATTTAAAGTTTTTTTGTTTGTTCTCTTTGTTTTGATCTAAAATTTCTAAGTTTAGTGTCTTTTTGTTGTTTTTCTCTTTCCTCATTAAAATTTAAAAATAAAAAAAATTATCCTTTCCTTATTTTAATCATAATTTTCGAAATTTTGCATTAAATTAGTCAAAGATTTTCAAAATCATATCTTTTTTTTAGTCAAGAGTCCTTTCTTGATCCTTAAAAATTTTAAGTTTGGTGTCATTTTGTTGTTTTTCTCTTTCCTCATTTCAAAAATCAAATCTTTTTCAAAATAATTTTCAAACATATCTTTTCAGTTGCTAATTCCAAAATCTTTTTAATTAATTAATTAATTTAGTTTTCAATTTGCTTTGATTTTATTCTCTTTTGGTTTTCAAATTCTTATTTTATTTTCCATTTATTTTATTTCATTATTTTCGGTTATTAAAAAAAAAACAATTTTACTTTACTTGTGAATCCATATCATATTCCCTTTCTCCATCATGGACCTAAGTGGAATTGAGCAGTCCAGAAGGACTCTGGAGTCATATGCTAACCCCATTACAGCTGCATATGGGAGTAGCATCTGTATACCTCCCATTAAAGCAAGCAGCTTTGAGCTAAATTCTCAACTCATTATCATGGTGCAGCAAAATTGCCAGTATTCCGGTCTTCCACAGGAAGAACCTACTGAGTTTCTGGCACAGTTCTTACAAATTGCTGACACAGTACGTGATAAAGAGGTGGATCAGGATGTCTATAGGTTATTACTGTTTCCATTTGCTGTAAAAGATCAAGCTAAGAGGTGGTTGAATAACCAACCCACAGCAAGCATAAAAACATGGAGACAGTTATCAAACAAATTCCTGAATCAATTTTACCCTCCAAAAAGGATGACACAGCTAAGGCTGGACATCCAAGGCTTTAAACAAGAGGATAATGAATCCATTTTTAATGCCTGGGAGAGGTATAGAGGTATGCTAAGAAAATGCCCCTCTGAAATGTTTTCAGAGTGGGTACAGTTAGACATCTTCTACTATGGGCTTACAGAAAAAGCTCAGATGTCTCTAGACCACTCAGCTGGTGGATCTATACATATGAGGAAGACGATTGAAGAAGCTCAGGAGCTTATAGATACTGTTGCTAGAAATCAACATTTGTACTCTAGCAATGAGTCCTCTACAAAAGAAGAAGTTATGGCAGTAGCCACTGATCCTAATCCTCAAGAACAGATGGTTGAGCTTAATCAGCAATTACACCTGATGACAAAACAGTTAGCAGAATTTAAAGAGATGCTCCAAGAAACTAAAATTGCTAACAAGAACATAGAATCACAGTTGAATCAGGCAAAACAGCAGTTATCTAAACAGATAACAGAAGAATGCCAAGCAGTTCAATTGAGGAGTGGGAAGACATTGAATAACACTGCTCAAAGTAGCAAAAAGCCAATAAAGGAACAATTGACAGAGGATAACCAAACCACTGTCCAAAATCCCTCTGAGGATAGTAAGAGCCCAGAGAGGAATACTCTTGGCGTTCAAACGCTAGAAAGGGGGGTAAAAGCTGGCGTTAAACGCCCATTCCCTGTCCAGTTCTGGCGTTCAAACGCCAGAAAAGGGGGAAAAGTTGGCGTTAAACGCCCATTCTTCACCCAATCCTGGTGTTCAAACGCCAATGGGGAATCAGACACCTGAGAGTGATGGTAGTAACCCCTCTAAAAAGGCTTCTCCAACCACCTCTGTAAGAAATAAACCTGCAGCAATTAAGGTTGAAGAATATAAAGCCAAGATGCCTTATCCTCAGAAACTCCGCCAAGCGGAACAGGATAAGCAATTTGCCCGCTTTGCAGACTATCTAAGGACTCTTGAAATAAAGATTCCATTTGCAGAGGCACTTGAGCAAATACTCTCTTATGCTAAGTTCATGAAAGAGATCTTAAGTCATAAGAAGGATTGGAGAGAAA
>NC_029775.3:37903211-37903975 GCF_000817695.3 Arachis duranensis
GAAGCTTAAAGATCCTGGAAGCTTTATGATACCATGCACATTAGAGGGTACTTGTACCAAGAAAGCTCTATGTGATCTCGGAGCAAGTATCAACCTAATACTTGCATCCACTATCCGAAAGCTTGGCTTGACTGAAGAAGTCAAACCAACCAGAATATGCCTCCAACTTGCTGATGGCTCTATTAAATATCCATCAGGCATAATTGAGGACATGATTGTCAAGGTTGGACTATTTGCCTTTCCCATTGACTTTGTAGTGCTGGAAATGGAGGAGCACAAGAGTGCAACTCTCATTCTAGGAAGACCTTTCCTAGCAACTGGACGAACCCTTATTGACATCCAAAAAGGGGAAGTAACCCTGAGAGTCAATGAGGACGAGTTTAAGTTGAATGTTGTTAAAGTTATGCAGCATCCATACACCCCAAACGACTGCATGAGCATTGATATTATTGACTCTCTGGTAAAAGAGGTCAATATGATTGAGAGTCTCGAATCATAGCTAGATAATATCTTTAAAGATGCTCAGCCTGATTTGGAAGAACCAGAGAGAATAATAGAACCTCTGAGAATCCCTCAGGAAGAGGAGAAACCTCCCAAACCCGAGCTCAAACCATTACCACCATCCCTAAAATATGCATTTCTGGGAGAAGGTGACACTTTTCCAGTGATCATAAGCTTTGCTTTAAATCCACAGGAAGAGGAAGCACTAATTCAAGTGCTAAGGACACACAAGACAGCTCTTGGGTGGTCCATAAGTGACCTTA
>NC_029775.3:37904457-37905813 GCF_000817695.3 Arachis duranensis
AAAAGCGTATAAATTATCCGCTCATCACAACACCAAACTTAAATTGTTGCTTGTCCCCAAGCAACTGAAAATCAAAATAGGATAAAAAGAAGAGAATATACTATAGACTCCAAAATATCAAGGAAACATAGCTCCAATTAGATGAGCGGGACTAGTAGCTTTTTGCCTCCGAACAGTTTTGGCATCTCACTCTATCCCTTGAAGTTCAGAATGATTGGCATCTATAAGAACTCAGAACTCAGATAGTGTTATTGATTCTCCTAATTAAGCATAATGATTCTTGAACATAGCTAGTGTATGAGCCTTGGCTGTGGCCCAAAGCACTCTGTCTTCCAGTATTACCACCGGATACATACATGCCACAGACACATAATTGGGTGAACCCTTTCAGATTGTGACTCAGCTTTGCTAGAGTCCCCAATTAGAGGTGTCCAGGGTTCTAAAGCACACTCTTGTTGCCTTGGATCACAACTTTATTTCTTTCTTTTTCTTTTTTTCGTTTTCTTTCCTTCTCTTTTTTCGTTTTTCTTCTTTCTTCTCTCTTTTTTGTATTCACTGCTTTTTCTTGCTTCAAGAATCAATCTAATGATTTTTTTTAGATCCTCAATAACAGTTCTCTTTTTCCTCATTCTTTCAAGAGCCAACAATTTTAACATTCTCAAAACAACAAATTCAAAAGACATATGCACTGTTCAAGCATTCATTCGGAAAACAAAAAGTATTGTCACCACATCAAACTGATTCAACTAGTTTCAAGGATAAATTTCGAAATCCTGTACTTCTTGTTCTTTTGTGATTAAAGCATTTTTCATTTAAGAGAGGTGATGGATTCATAGGACATTCATAGCTTTAAGGCATAAAATTTCAATTTTATTACTTATGAATTAAGAACAAGACTCAAAGATAGATATAAGATGAGACTAAAAATAAAAAATAGAAAACAAAACAAAAGAGAAAAAAAATGCAAAAAAAAATAGGCTCCTAATGATAGAGGTTTTCACAGAGTTAGGACTCAACAACCTTGATTTTGAGAAGTGGATGCTCCCTCAGCTTGAGAGGAGAGCTTTTGGCGTTTCAACTCTTGGAGTTCACGCCCCTGCTTCTCTTGTTCCTTCAGCAATTTGCAGAGCATGCAGTTCTAATTCTGCTGTTCTTCCTTAAGTTACTCCATAGTCTCTTGCAACTTGGTGATAGATGCTTCTAGGCTAGTCCAGTAGTCAATTCTTGGGAATTCAGGGAGGAATTCCTGCGCCCTCCTCTTGATAGAGTTGTCTTGCATTTGTCCTTCCATTGACTTCTTGGTGATTGGGTGTTCAATGGGTATGAACTCATCTACTCCCATCTTCACCCCAGCCT
>NC_029775.3:37908614-37910259 GCF_000817695.3 Arachis duranensis
GCAACACCCATCTTATAAGCCTGGGTTTTGAATCCTGCTTTATGAGTAAGTATTTAAGAGCAGCATGGTCAGTGTACACAATCACCTTTGATCCCACTAGGTAGGATCTAAACTTGTCAATGGCATAGACCACTGCAAGTAATTCTTTTTCTGTGGTTGTGTAATTCTTCTGTGCATCATTTAGAACACGGCTAGCATAATAAATGACATGCAGAAGTTTATTATGCCTCTGTCCCAACACTGCACCATTGGCATGATCACTGGCATCACACATTAATTCAAACGGCAATGCCCAATCTGGTGCAGAGATGACTGGTGCTGTGACCAGTTTAGCTTTCAGGGTCTCAAATGCCTGCAGACACTGTGTGTCAAACACAAATGGTGTGTCAGCAGCTAGCAGATTACTCAGAGGTTTGGCAATTTTTGAAAAATCCTTTATAAACCTTCTGTAAAATCCTGCATGCCCCAGAAAGCTTCTGATTGCCTTAACATTGGCAGGTGGTGGTAATTGAAAATTACCTCTACCTTAGCATGATCCACTTCTATTCCCTTGTTCAAAATTTTTTGCCCAAGGACAATTTCTTCAGTCACCATAAAGTGACATTTCTCCCAGTTTAAAACCAGGTTAGTCTCTTGGCATCTTTTCAGGACAAGTGCTAGGTGATTAAGACAAGAGCTAAATGAATCTCCATATACTGAGAAGTCATCCATGAAGACTTCCAGAAATCTCTCTACCATATCTGAGAAGATAGAGAGCATGCACCTCTAAAAGGTTGCAGGTGCATTGCACAGACCAAAAGGCATCCTTCTGTAGGCAAACACGCCAGAAGGGCAAGTAAATGCTGTTTTCTCTTGGTCCTGAGGGTCTACTGCAATTTGGTTGTAGCCTGAATAGCCATCCAAAAAGCAGTAATAATCATGACCAGCTAATCTTTCTAGCATTTGGTCTATGAATGGTAAAGGAAAATGATCCTTTCTGGTGGCTGTATTGAGCCTTCTGTAGTCAATACACATACGCCATCCTGTGACTGTTCTTGTAGAAACCAGTTCATTTTTTTCATTATGAACCACTGTCATGCCTCCCTTTTTGGGAACAACTTGGACAGGGCTCACCCAGGGGCTATCAGAAATAGGATAAATAATCCCAGCCTCTAGTAATTTAGTGACCTCTTTCTGCACCACCTCCTTCATGGCTGGATTTAGCCTCCTTTGTGGTTGGACCACTGGTTTGGCATTATCCTCCAACAGGATCTTGTGCATGCATCTAGCTGGGCTAATGCCCTTAAGATCACTTATGGACCACCCAAGAGCTGTCTTGTGTGTCCTTAGCACTTGAATCAGTGCTTCCTCTTCCTGTGGATTTAAAGCAGAGCTTATAATCACTGGAAAAGTTTCACCCTCTCCCAGAAATACATACTTCAGGGATGGTGGTAGTGGTTTGAGTTCAGGCTTGGGAGGTTTATCCTCCTCCTGAGGAATTTTCGAAAATTCCTTTGCTTCCTCTGGTTCTCCTTGATCAGGTTGAGCATCCTTGAAGATGTCCTCAAGCTCTGATTCTAGGCTCTCAGTCATATTGATCTCTTCTACCAGAGAGTCAATGATGTCAGCGCCCATGCAGTCATTTGGTGTGTCTGGATGCTGCATA
>NC_029775.3:37910359-37911001 GCF_000817695.3 Arachis duranensis
AAGTAAATTGTAGCAAGAGATTGAGCAGAATTTAAATCAGGAGCAAGTAGCATTCAAACAGAATTGAAATAAAATGCAGCAAAGGTTCACAGAAGAACCAAGAGTGAATTATGATCTCAGGATCCCAAGGGCTTAGGTAGCAGAGCCTAAAACCCAATTTCCTTCCCAGATCTGAATTAACTAAGCAATTGACGAAAAAAAATTAAAGATAAAGCAGTAGAAGAACAGAATTGAGATTCCATTATGCAGAAAATAAAATGCAAAGAGCTTGAATGGGAATTGGGACAGAATTTCCCCAATTTCACACACCCAATGCTCAAAAAACAGAAGAGTAGAATTGCCCAAGAGAAGTGAGGAAGGATATCAATGAATTCTCCTTTGATCCTCTTGGTGCTCGGACAAATCTCTCAAGAAAGATCAAAGACAAAAGTTAAAAGCTCAAAAATGAAAGCCAAATTTCAAAGCTCAAAGTAAAGGTAGCTAAAGGTCCTAATTACATCAAACTAACTCCTATTTATACACTTTCTAATCTTGGATAATGGGATTTGGATGGGCTTTTGAATTGGTGAAGAAATGAATTCAAATGAATTTTTAATTTGAATTTTGGCCCAAAAACCACTCCCAGGAGGCTGCCCTGCCCTT
>NC_029775.3:37911100-37913328 GCF_000817695.3 Arachis duranensis
CCAAGGGCAGGGCAGGAACGGGTTGGTGCGCCAGGGAGGGAACGCGCGCGCCAGATGCTGCCAGGACGAGGAAATTGGTGCGCCAGAGTGAGAAATGGTGCGCCAATACCGTGCCAATTCAAATGCTGCCCTGCCCGCGCCAAGGGCAGGGCATGGTTGCCATATTGCACGCCCGTGTTCGAACCTGGGCCGATGCAAACACGCTTCTTTTTCTCTTGGCTTTTTGGCACGCTAGTCACCCTTAGTCTTTGGCTTCCTCATGGTCCCTTGCTCGAGCCTTGTAGCATGCATAGTTGATATTTTCTTCTTGATTTTCTTCCTCATGGAGCCCGATTCTGCTCTCCACAAGGGCAGGGCAGAGTTTGCTTCTCTTGGTTCCAAGGCATCATTTTGTGCTCTGCCCTTGGAGTGGGCAGGGCAGAGTTGCCTTCCTTGGCTTGGTCACTTAATGCTGTCCTCCTAGAGGGCAGTCTGCCCTTGTGGAGGGCAAGGTTGCTTCCCTCATTAGTTGCGGCACGCTTCTCTCCTCTTTGGCCACGCTTTCCTTTTCTTGTGTCACGCTTCTTAGGCCACGCTTTTCATTTTCTTTTCTTTTCTTCACCTAAAATAAACCAAACAACCACTCAAAGTATCACTAAATTCAAGAGGCTTATAAATCAATTAAAATGCAATTAAAATTAGCTTAAACCTCATGATTTAACATTAATTTCATGGTGGTTGCTTGATTTAGAGAAGTTGTGCATTTTCACTCCAAATCACTTACTTAGGATGCAAGAAAGTGCATAAATGCTAACAAAACAAGTGAAATTAGCTTGAAAAATGGGTATATGATGACTTGTCATCACCTAAGGCCAAAGACATCCAAAAAAAAAAGTAAAAAAAAAGAAGAGAAAAAAAAGGGAAGACAAAAGCTTCCACCTTTGAGTCATTGGAGATGGAAAGACTCATGTAAAGGGTCTATAGCTCAGTGGTAGAACATTTGACTGCAAATCAAGAGATCCCTGAGATACCTCAGGGGATAAATGGTCCTCCACACAACTATTGGAAGCAACTAAGGATAGGAGCACCAAAACCACTATGGATCATGCAACAGAAGCTAGGAAAAGACATAGAGGAGCTCAAAAAGCACCATTGTTCCTTCAAAAAGGCGCCACCCTCACTAAGGTGGATTCATTCCTTGCTCTTATTTCTTTCTGCTTTTCGGTTTTTAGGTTGTATTTATCTATGTTTTGTGTCTCTACTTCATGATCATTAGTAATTAGTAACTATGTCTTAAAGTTATGAATAATTCCATTAATCATTCACCTCTCTTAAATGAAAAATGTTTTTAATTCGAAAGAACAAGAAGGACATGAATTTCGAATTTATCATTGAATTTAACTTAATTATATTGATGTGGTGACAATACTTTTTGTTTTCTGAATGAATGCTTGAACAGTGCATATTTTTTATCATGCTGTTTATGAATGTTAAAATTGTTGGCTCTTGAAAGAATAATGAACAAAGAGAAATGTTATTGATGATCTGAAAAATCATGAAATTGATTCTTAAAGCAAGAAAAAGCAGTGAAAAAGCAAAAGCTTGTGAAAAAAAAATGGCGAAAAAAAAATATATATATATAGAAAGAAAAAGAAAAAGCAAGCAGAAAAAGCCAATAGCCCTTAAAACCAAAAGGCAAGGGTATAAAAGGATCCAAGGCTTTGAGCATCAATGGATAGGAGGGCCCAAGTAAATAAAATCCAGGCCTAAGCGGCTAAATCAAGCTGTCCCTAACCATGTGCTTGTGTCATGAAGGTCCAAGTGAAAAGCTTGAGACTGAGTGGTTAAAGTCGTGATCCAAAGCAAAAGAGTGTGCTTAAGAGCTCTGGACACCTCTAACTGGGGACTCTAGCAAAGCTGAGTTACAATCTGAAAAAGGTTCACCCAGTTATGTGTCTGTGGCATTTATGTATCCGGTGGTAATACTGGAAAACAAAATGCTTAGGGCCACGGCCAAGACTCATAAAATTAGCTGTGTTCAAGAATCAACATACTCAACTAGGAGAATCAATAACACTATCCAAAATTCTAAGTTCCTAAGGAAGCCAATCATTCAGAACTTCAAAGGAAAAAGTGAGATGCCAAAACTATTCAAAAGCAAAAAAAAGCTACAAGTCCCGCTCATCTAAGTAGAATTAATATTCATTGATATTTTGGAATTTATAGTATATTCTCTTCTTTTTATCCTA
>NC_029775.3:37922319-37924654 GCF_000817695.3 Arachis duranensis
ATTTAATCTGCCTAACTGAGATTTACAAGGTGACCATAGCTTGCTTCATACCAACAATCTCTGTGGGATCGACCCTTACTCACGTAAGGTATTACTTGGATGACCCAGTACACTTGCTGGTTAAGTTGAACGGAGTTGTGAGCTTCTCTAACTGTGCCTGGAACTCTTTTATCACAATTTCGTCCACCAAGTTTTTGGCGCCGTTGCCGGGGATTGTTCGAGTATGGACAACTGACGGTTCATCTTGTTGCTCAGATTAGGTAATTTTCTTTTCAAAAATCTTTTTCAAAATTTTCTTTTCTTTTTCATTTTTCTAACCATGTTTTTCGAAAAAATTAAAATAAAAATACAAAAAACTAGAAAATCATAAAAATCAAAAATATTTTGTGTTTCTTGTTTTAGTCTTGTGTTAATTTTTAAGTTTGGTGTCAATTGCATGCTTTTAAAATTTTTCTTGCATTTTTTCGAAAATTCCATGCATTCATAGTATTCTTCATGATCTTCAAGTTGTTCTTGACAAGTCTTCTTGTTTGATCTTGATGATTTCTTATTTTATGTTGTTTGTTGTTTTTCATGTGCATCTTTGCATTCATATTTTCCATGCATTAAAGATTTCTAAGTTTGGTGTCTTGCATGTTTTCTTTGCATCAAAAATTTTTCAAAAATATGTTCTTGATGTTCATCATGATCTTCAAAGTGTTCTTGGTGTTCATCTTGACATTCATAGTGTTCTTGCATGCATCTTGTGTTTTGATCCAAAATTTTCATGTTTTGGGTCATTTTTGTGTTTTTCATTAAAATATTCAAAAATCAAAAAAATATCTTTTTCTTATTTTTCTCTAAATTTTCGAAAATTTGAGTTGACTTAGTCAAAAATTTTCAAATTAGTTGTTTCTTTCAAGTCAAGTCAAATTTTCAATTTTAAAAATCTTATCTTTTTAAAATCTTTTTCAAAAATCATATCTTTTTCATTTTTTTTCATTATTTTCGAAAATTCCAAAAAATCTTTTTCAAATTATTTTCAAAATCTTTTTCTTATCTTTATATCAATTTTTCGAAAATTAGCTAACAATTAATGTGATTGATTCAAAAATTTGAAGTTTGTTACTTTCTTTTTAAGAAAGGATCAATCTTTAAATTCTAGAATCTTATCTTTTAGTTTCTTGTTAGTTAAGTAATTAATTTTAAATTTTAAAAATTAAATCTTTTTTCAAAATATCTTTTTCTTAAAAATCTTATTTTTTTATCTTATCTATTTATCTTATCTTTTTTTTTTAAATTATATCTTTTTCAAAATTTGATTTCAAAATATCTTATCTAACTTCTTATCTTCTTATCTTTTTCAAATTTGATTTTAATATCTTTTTTCAATCAACTAACTAACTTTTTGTTTGTTTCCTATATTTTTCAAAACCAACTAACTACTTTTCCCTCTCTAATTTTCGAAAATATCTCACCCCTTTTTCAAAAATTCTTTTTAATTAACTAATTGTTTCATGTTTTATTTTTAATTACATCTTATCTTTAATTTTCAAAAATTACTAACCCTTTTTTTCAAAATTATTTTCGAAATTCTCCCTCTCTTTTCTTATTTTATTTATTTAATTACTAACACTTCTCTTCACATCTCTCCATTCATATCCTAACATCTCATCTCACATCTCTGCCATCCTCACAGTTGTGTTTCTTTCATTACATTACATTCTTTGTCTCCCCCTCTTCTTCTACCCCTTTCTTCTTCTACTAACATAAGGGAATCTCTATACTGTGACATAGAGGATTCCTCTTTCTTTTCTTGTTTTCTTCTCTTTCATATGAGCAGGAACAAGGATAAAGGCACTCTTGTTGAAATTGATCCAGAACCTGAAAGGACTCTGAAGAGAAAATTAAGAGAAGCTAAGTTACAACAATCTAAAGGTAACCTTTTAGAAATATTAGAACAAGAGAAGGAGATGGCAGCCGAAAATAATAATAATGCAAGGAGAATTCTTGGTGACTTCACAAAGCCAACGTCCAAGTTTGATGGAAGAAGCATCTCCATTCCTGCCATTGGAGCCAAGAACTTTGAGCTGAAACCTCAGCTAGTTGCCTTAATGCAACATAACTGCAAGTTTTATGGACTTCCATCTGAAGATCCCTACCAGTTCTTAACTGAATTCTTGCAGATCTGTGAGACTGTAAAGACGAATGGAGTTGATCCTGAAGTCTACAGACTCATGCTTTTCCCATTTGCTGTAAGAGACAGAGCTAGAATATGGTTGGATTCACAACCCAAGGATAGCCTGGACTCCTGGGATAAGCTAGTCACTGCCTTCTTGGATAAATTCTTTCCTCC
>NC_029775.3:37925126-37925818 GCF_000817695.3 Arachis duranensis
CAGCTGAGTAAGAAAGTCATTGAAACTCCTCCCAATATTCTCCCAAGCAATACAGAAGAGAATCCAAAAGGAGAGTGCAAGACCATTGATATAATCAATATGGCCGAACCTAGAGAGGAAGGAGAGGACGTGAATCCCAATGAGGAAGACCTCATGGGATGTCCCTCAAGCAAGAAGGAGTTCCCTATTGAGGACCTAAAGGAATTTGAGACTCATATAGAGACCATAGAGATTCCATTAAACCTCTTTCTACCATTCATGAGCTTTGAAGACTATTCTTCCTCTGAAGAGGATGAAGATGTAACTGGAGAGCAAGTTGCTCAATACTTAGGAGCTATCATGAAGCTGAATGCCAAGTTGTTTAGTAATGAGACTTGGGAAAGTGAACCTCCCTTGCTCATTAGTGAACTAGATACCTGGATTCAAAAAACTCTACCTCAAAAGAAACAAGATCATGGCAAGTTCTTAATACCTTGTACCATAGGCACCATGACCTTTGAGAAAGCTCTATGTGATCTAGGGTCAGGGATGAATCTTATGCCACTCTCTGTAATGGAGAAGCTGGGGATCATTGAGGTACAACCTGCCTTGTTCTCATTACAATTGGCAGACAAGTCATTGAGACAAGCTTATGGAATAGTGGAGGACGTGTTAGTAAAGGTTGAAGGCCTTTACATCCCTGCTGATTTCAT
>NC_029775.3:37926059-37929021 GCF_000817695.3 Arachis duranensis
GGAGTCACGAAAAAATCATAAAAATTAAAAATAGAATCAAAAACAGCAGAAGAAAAAAATCACACCCTGGAGGAAGCACAGGCTAGCGTTCAACGCCAGTAAGATGCATCTGGCCGGCGTTCAACGCCAGAACAGAGCATCATTCTAGCGCTGAACGCCAGAAACAAGCAATATTCTGGCACTGAACGCCAGGAATGTGCCTAAGAGGAAAAGCTGGCGCTGAACGCCAGTAACAAGCATGAAACTGGCGTTCAACGCCAGAAACATGTTACATGTGGGCGTTGAACGCCCAAAATGTGCACCACTCGGCGTTTAAACGCCAGAATGGTGTGAAAGGCATTTTACATGCCTATTTGGTGCAGGGATGGAATTCCTTGACACCTCAGGATCTGTGGACCCCACAGGATCCCCACCTAACATATTCCCACCTTACCTCCTAATCCTATTTTTCTCTTCCCCATGTCACACTTCCCAACAACTTCAATCTCTGAATCTCTCCTCTCAATACATACTCCTTCCCAAAATCCTTCACCATTCACATCCATATTTTCTTTTCCACCCAATCCCACCCATATAGCTGAATACACACATCCCTCAATCTCCTCCATATCTTCTTCTTATTCTTCATCTTTTCTTTCTTCTCTTGCTCGAGGGCGAGCAATTTTCTAAGTTTGGTGTGGTAAAAGCATAGCTTTTTGCTTTTCCATAACCATTAAAGGCACCTAAGGCCAAAGACATCCAAAAAAAAAAGTAAAAAAAAAGAAGACAAAAAAAAGGGAAGACAAAAGCTTCCACCTCTGAGTCATTGGAGATGGAAAGACTCATGTAAAGGGTCTATAGCTCAGTGGTAGAACATTTGACTGCAAATCAAGAGATCCCTAAGATACCTCAGGGGATAAATGGTCCTCCACACAACTATTGGGAGCAACTAAGGATAGGAGCACCAAAATCATTATGGATCATGCAACAAAAGCAAGGAAAAGACATAGAGGAGCTCAAAAAGCACCATTGATCCTTCAAAAAGGCGCCACTCTCACTAAGGTGGATTCATTCCTTGCTCTTATTTCTTTCTGCTTTTCGGTTTTTAGATTGTATTTATCTATGTTTTGTGTCTCTACTTCATGATCATTAGTAATTAGTAACTATGTCTTAAAGTTATGAATAATTCCATTAATCCTTCACCTCTCTTAAATGAAAAATGTTTTTAATTCAAAAGAACAAGAAGTACATGAATTTCTAATTTATCATTGAATTTAACTTAATTATATTGATATGGTGACAATACTTTTTGTTTTCTGAATGAATGCTTGAACAGTGCATATTTTTGATCTTGCTGTTTATGAATGTTAAAATTGTTGGCTCTTGAAAGAATAATGAACAAAGAGAAATGTTATTGATGATCTGAAAAATCATGAAATTGATTCTTGAAGCAAGAAAAAGCAGTGAAAAAGCAAAAGCTTGTGAAAAAAAATGGCGAAAAAAAACTATATATATAGAAAGAAAAAGAAAAAGCAAGCAGAAAAAGCCAATAGCCCTTAAAACCAAAAGGCAAGGGTATAAAAGGATCCAAGGCTTTGAGCATCAATGGATAGGAGGGCCCAAGTAAATAAAATCCAGTCCTAAGCGGCTAAATCAAGCTGTCCCTAACCATGTGCTTGTGGTATGCAGGTCCAAGTGAAAAGCTTGAGACTGAGTCGTTAAAGTCGTGATCCAAAGTAAAAAGAGTGTGCTTAAGAGCTCTGGACACCTCTAACTGGGGACTCTAGCAAAGCTGAGTCACAATCTGAAAAGGTTCACCCAGTTATGTGTCTGTGGCATTTATGTATCCAGTGGTAATATTGGAAAACAAAATGTTTAGGGCCACGGCCAAGACTCATAAAAGTAGCTGTGTTCAAGAATCAACATACTCAACTAGGAGAATCAATAACACTATCCGAAATTTTAAGTTCCTAGAGAAGCCAATCATTCTAAACTTCAAAGGAAAAAGTGATATGCCAAAACTGTTCAGAAGCAAAAAGCTACAAGTCCCGCTCATCTAATTAGAATTAATATTCATTGATATTTTGAAATTTATAGTATATTCTCTTGTTTTTATCCTAATTGATTTTCAGTTGCTTGGGGACAAGCAACAATTTAAGTTTGGTGTTGTGATGAGCGAATAATTTATACGCTTTTTGGCATTGTTTTTAGGTAGTTTTTAGTAAGTTCAAGCTACTTTTAGGGATGTTTTCATTAGTTTTTATGTTAAATTCACATTTATGGACTTTACTATGAGTTTGTATGTTTTTCTGTGATTTCAGGTAATTTCTGGCTGAAATTGAGGGACTTGAGCAAAACACTGAAAAAGGCTGACAAAAGGACTGCTGATGCTGTTGGAATCTGACCTCCCTGGACTCAAAATGGATTTTCTGGTGCTATAGTACTCCAATTGGCGCGATCTTAACGGCGTTGGAAAGTAGACATCCAGAGCTTTCCAGCAATATATAATACTCTATACTTTATTCGGAAATTGACGACGTAACTTGGCGTTGAACGCCAAGTACATGCTGCTGTCTGGAGTTAAACGCCAGAAAAACTTCATGATCCGGAGTTGAACGCCCAAAACACGTTATAACTTGGAGTTCAACTCCAAGAAAAGCCTCAGCTCGTGGATAGATCAAGCTCAGCCCAAGAATATACCAAGTGGGCCCCGGAAGTGGATTTATGCATCAATTACTTACTCTTGTAAACCCTAGTAGCTAGTTTAGTATAAATAAGACTTTTTACTAGTGTATTAGTCGTCTTTTGACCACGTTTCATCTTTGGTCTCAGTTTTGTTTTATTCTTCATCTTAAGAGGCCATTGATCACCTTTAGGGGGGCTGGCCATTCGGCCATGCCTGAACCTTTTACTTATGTATTTTCAACAGTGGAGTTTCAGCACACCATAGATTAAGGGTGTGGAGCTCTACTGTACCTCAAGT
>NC_029775.3:37929114-37933338 GCF_000817695.3 Arachis duranensis
AAAGTCTAAACCTTGTCTGTGGTATTCCGAGTAGGATTCCGGTATTGAATGACTGTGACGAGCTTCAAACTCCTGAAGGCTGGGCGTGATGACAAGCGCAAAAGAATCAAGGGATTCTATTCCAACCTGATTGAGAACCGACAGATGATTAGCCGTGCTGTGACAGAGCATAGGAACGTTTTTACTGAGAGGATGGGATGTAGCCATTGACAACGGTGATGTCCTACATACAGCTTGCCATGGAAAGGAGTAAGAAGGATTGGATGAATGTAATAAGAAAGTAGAGATTCAAGAGGAGCACAGCATCTCCATACGCTTATCTGAAATTTCCACTATTGATTTACATAAGTATTTCTATCCCTTTTTATTTTCTATTTATTATTAATTTTCGAACTCATCATAAACAAATTTAATCTGCCTAACTGAGATTTACAAGGTGACTAGCTTGCTTCATACCAACAATCTCTGTGGGATCGACCCTTACTCACCTAAGGTATTACTTGGATGACCCTGTACACTTGCTGGTTAAGTTGAACGGAGTTGTGAGCTTCTCTAACAGTGCCTGGAACTCTTTTATTACAATTTCGTCCACCAGTGGACAATGCGTTTGACCCTCCAGAACTGGCGTTTTCGACCACGTTTGAGGCAAACTTCACCTCAAACGTTGGGCACCAAAGCCAGCGACCCTGTCCTCTTCAAAGGAGCATAACTTGAGTTGTAGATGTCTAATTGAGGTGATTCTAATTGGGTTAGAAAGCTGACATTCAGAGCTTTTCAACCATATATAATAGTCTATAGTGGGCATAAAATTGGCAACGTTGACAAGAGGACAAAGTAGTACCACAAAGCACACAAGGGGATCCACGTTTGGCTTAAAGTTTGACCTCAAACTTTAGCTCAAACGTGGATGACAGCAACGGGGGTTTAGCTGATATGAAAAGCTTGAGCCAAAGTTTGCCTCAAACTTTGACTCAAGCTTTTATGATTCATGGCCCGGTTCACAATGGGTTTCTCTCCAACTCCAAGAGCAATCAATAGAGGCCTTTTTCAACCCAATTCCATTAAGAGCAAGGGCCCAATTGACACCACTCAAAGGCACAAGAGATAGTTAGAATAGAAATTTCATTTTAGTTGTAATTTGTTTTGAATTTCATTTTCATTTTGTAAAAATGCCTATAAATAGGCATCTGTTTCATTTTATTGGGGAGGCATCTACATAATTGTGATTTGAATCAAAGCTCTCTTTATTGCTTTCATCTCTATTTCTTCTTAAAATCTGCCTGCTGTTGAATCAAGGAAGGGCTTGAGATCTAGACTTGTTTTCTAGTCTCTTGGATCCCCTGAGATCTTCACTTGTCTTTCTAGATTTCATAATTGATTTGAGTTTTCTTGCTGATTTACTTTTCTGCTACAATTTCCTTCTCTGCAATTTTTTACTTTCTGTTGCATTACTTCCAATTTACATTTCCTGCACATTTACATTCTACACTTTAACTTTGAGCTTGCTGCAACTCTGAATTTACTTTTCTTGCCTTGGATCCATTGCTTTCTTTAATTTTCTGCACCCACTCCCCTTTACATTTAATGCAATTTATATTTCTTGTCATTTAAGATTCTTGCAATTTACATTTCTTGCTCTTTACGTTTTTGTCATTTACTTTCTGCACTTTAATTTTCCTTGCACTTTACATTCTGCTGGTCACATTTCATCCAATTCACAAATGTTAGCTTGACTAAACTAATCACCCACTAAAGTTGCTTGATCCATCAATCCCTGTGGGATCGACCTCACTCCGTGAGTTATTATTACTTGATGCGACCCGGTACACTTGCCGGTTGGATTTGTGTGTTGGAAATTCGTTTTTCGCAAAAACACCATCAAGTTTTTGGCGCCGTTGCCGGGGATTGATTTTTATCAACAATGATTAAATGGGTGAGAAGTCTAGATTAAGCATTTTTTTATTTTTGTTCTCTGCTTTAAAGTGAAACCAAGGTGTTTGAGTTATTGCCTCACTAAGAAATTCTTTCTCTGTGACATGAATTTCAAATTTCATTGATGTTTACAAAATACAAATGGAGTTCAACTCATCTTATGGTCAAACAAAATTTTATGGGATATCATCCACCATCACCAACATCTAATGATGGCTGGGAATATCACCAAGAGAATACACATTCTGAGCACTCCAACTCATGGAGATTTGCTTCAGAAACACAAGATGAGCAAGAGAACCATATGGGATATTTTCTTCTACCACAAAATGATGCAAGTCATGATTCTAATGGTGGCTGGGAAGGGAATTCTAATGCTCCATATGATATTCATCCAAAGATATCATCACTTGACCATGCTTCAACAGAAAGCCCCTTTCAAAACTCACCACCCACACAAACTTCCATGAACCACTCAAGGTTCTCAAAGCTTGAGTCCATGCTCAAAAGATATGAGGAGAAGACAACGAAAGTTTGGAAAGAACAAGAAAACTCCCTCAAAAACATGGAAGTGCAGCTAGCTCAATTGGTGAGTGCAACGAAGAAGGAGGAAAAACAAGAGAAAGAGGCTACTGAGTCAAGTGGATTTTTAGTGAAGAAAAAAAGAGGTGGTGGAAACATTTGAACCTGAACTTGCATATTCACAGAAGCCACTTGAGATGACAAGAGCACATGACAACTCACAACTCTCACAAACTTCCCTGGACCAAAATACCTCAACACTTGAATCCATGATTGAAAGGTATGGAGAGGAGATGAAGAAAGCTTGGGAAGATCAACAAACCTCCTCCATGAAAGAGCTATTAAAGCAAATGTTGAGTGTAAAAGAGGAAGTGGAAGAACTAGCTAGTGAGGAGGACAATCAAGAATGTCCAAACTCAAGGGAAACAGAGAGGCACATGAAGGACAAGCTCATTGAACCACCAATTCAAAAGGCTCTGGATGAAGATCAAACTCCAAAAATCACACAGCAACCAATTCATGAATCCAAAGAAGTGAAGGCAACTAACAAGAGCACCAATCATGTCCCTGGTCCAGCAAGCAAGCTCAATCAAGCCAAATTCAAAAGGAAGATTGCTGAGAAGAGGCCAAAACAAGGGACATTAGCTGAAAATTCTCCCCTCTTGGAGTCATTCCTCTTAACCAACTGGAAGAAGAGGAAGAAAGTGAGGAACAACATGTCAAGCTAATGACACTAAAAGAGCATTTGTTGGGAGGTAACCTAACCGTAGGTAACATTTCTTCTCTGCTTTGTTTTCTTTCTGTGGTTTGTTTAAATTTAATAATTTGGCATATGGTTACATTCTAAGTTTGGTGTTGCCCTGCAACAAACTGTTTTCCATCTTCATGGATGAGTGCATCAATTTTACATGGAAGTGTCACACTAAGAATCTAAGTTTGGTGTGCCACTTAATTTTTTTATGCAAATCATCCAGCAACACCACTTGTTTACATAATCATAATGCCGCTGCAGTGTTATTTTTTTAGTTAGACAATTTTAGTTTTCTTGATTGTTTTAGACATGTGCTACTAACATTTCATTGTATAAGACATTCATGATCCATCTTAGCCCCATAGCCATTGTTCTAATTGTTGCTTGAGGATGAGCAAGCATTCTGAGTTTGGCAAGGAAAAGGAGGAGAATGGGAGGAAAATGACAACAATAGAGAAGATGAACTACAAGGTTGTAAAGTTCCTTTTCCTCTCATTTGTTTCTAGCACTATAATTTGCATGATTGTCTTTATCTTCTCTGTATGCATGTGTGGTATGAATAAGCATAGCTTGAATTTTGATTTGTAACATGTTGCTGTGGCATTATGACTACCAACTTAAGTTTGTGAGTTCAAAAGAAGTAAAGTGTCATGATCATAAACAAACAAGGAATTAAAGAAGAATTTAGCATGTGCATACAAGTATTGGATAGCTAGTGTTGTTGCTCAATTGCATTGGATTTTATTTAATTGAAGTTTTCATCTAGGACATTTTGTGAAATATTTTGAAATCATGAAAACCTTTGAAAAAAAAAAGTAAATGCAAAAAAAGGGCAAGAAAAGAAAAAGGGAAAGAATGGGAAAGCTGAAGGCTCTGAGTACCAATGGCAATTTATTTGCTAAGTGCTTGTGGTGTTTATGCATGTATCAAGCCAAATGCTTGAAAACAAAACACTTAGAAGTCAAGGCTAGGCTCAAGTGCAAAAGCACTCCCTCAAAGCTCAAGGCTCTGAGCATCAC
>NC_029775.3:37933413-37936818 GCF_000817695.3 Arachis duranensis
AAATGCTTGTGGTGCTTATGTATCAAGTGGTAATACTTGAAGACAAAGCATTTAGAGTCGTAGCTTTGTTATCAACTCATGGGGCAAAGCACCCAAAAGGAGAAGCTAATAAGAAAATTAAAAGTTTGCTTCAAGGAAGCAATATAAGAAAAAGATTTCATAAATTGAGCTAGATGGAAGCATCAATCATTTACATTTCTTCTGTGATTATAGCATGCATTGAAAACTAGCTTACCATGAAAATTGAGTTTCTATTCTTCCTACCTTGGATTGTCAATCTCTACTGCATGATTCTTTTCTTGCTTGGGGACAAGCAAGTTTTAAGTTTGGTGTTGTGATGACATGTCATCATGTCATGTTTTTCTATGCTTTTTCTTTGTTTTTTTTATAGGTTTTATGCACTTTCTTGAGCCATAAGCAAGCCATTTGGGTAGAAATTCATGTTTCCTTTGATTTAATCAACCATGGATGAATTGATGCATTTTCATGAGTTTTTATGCCATAATTGCTTAAATTTCAAGAAGAAGAAGAACTCTCATGATTATAGCATAGCTTTGATGTATTTGGTTGATTGATGATAGGTGAAAAGAGCTTTGAAGAAGGTTAGAGAAAGAAGAAAGGGCAAGGAGCAAGAGAGAACAAAAAGCTTGAGCAAAAGCTTGCCTCAAACTTTAGCTCAAACTTTTGGAAGAGTTGAATTCACCATGGATGAGGCAAAAGATTGTGCCAACGTTTGCCTCAAGCTTTTTGGCAAATGTTGGCGCCACACACCAACACCCAGGAGGCCAAAAAGCTTGCGCCAACGTTTGCCTCAAACTTTAGGTCAAACGTTGGCTTGCAGCCTGAAGGGGTATACTTCCAACAAGAATAACTTGAGCTACAGAGCTCCAAATGAGGTGATTCAAAAAGCAATGAAAATTAGAAATCTAGAGCTTTCCAAGCATATATGGCACTGCATGGTGGACACTAAAATTGAGGGAGAAAACTGCCCCGAAATGTGCATAAACGAACATGGTGGCAACCTGCAGTGAGGCCAACTGACCTCTGCACCTTCGACGGAGTATAACATGAGCTGTGGAGCTCCAAATGATGCGATTCTAATAGC
Source organism: Arachis duranensis (assembly GCF_000817695.3). Lineage (NCBI taxonomy): Eukaryota > Viridiplantae > Streptophyta > Magnoliopsida > Fabales > Fabaceae > Arachis > Arachis duranensis. Next base: position 37,934,519 of record NC_029775.3, read on the forward strand.
ATTGGAAAGTAGACATTCAGAGCTTTCCAACAATATATAATAGTATGGGGTGGACAATGCGTTTGAGCCTCCAGAACTGCCATTTTCGACCACGTTTGAGGCAAACTTCACCTCAAACGTTGGGCACCAAAGCCAGCGACCCTATCCTATTCAAAGGAGCATAACTTGAGTTGTAGATGTCCAATTAAGGTGATTCCAATTGGGTTAGAAAGCTGATATTCAGAGCTTTTCAACCATATATAATAGTCTATAGTGGGCATAAAATTGGCAATGTTGACAAGAGGACAAAGTAGTACCACAAAGCACACAAGGGGATCCACGTTTGGCTTAAAGTTTGACCTCAAACTTTAGCTCAAACGTGGATGACAGCAAGGGGGTTTAGCTGATATGAAAAGCTTGAGCCAAAGTTTGCCTCAAACTTTGACTCAAGCTTTTGTGATTCATGGCCCGGTTTACAATGGTTTCTCTCCAACTCCAAGAGCAATCAACAGAGGCCTTTTTCAACCCAATTCCATCAAGAGCAAGGGCTCAATTGACACCACTCAAAGGCACAAGAGATAGTTAGAATAGAAATTTCATTTTAGTTGTAATTTGTTTTGAATTTCATTTTCATTTTGTAAAAATGCCTATAAATAGGCATCTGTTTCATTTTATTGGAGAGGCGAGCTCCATTAGAGAGCTCTCTCTTTTAGTTTTCAATTTCGTTTTGAATCTTGGGTTGAAAATTGAAGAAATTATGTTTCAATCTCACCTTGAGAATTCTCTCTGTTTGCTTGTCTGCATAATTGTGATTTGAATTAAAGCTCTCTTTACTGCTTTCATCTCTATTTCTTCTTCAATCTGCCTGCTGTTGAATCAAGGAAGGGCTTGAGATCTAGACTTGTTTTCTAGTCTCTTGGATCCCCTGAGATCTTCACTTGTCTTTCTAGATTTCATAATTGATTTGAGTTTTCTTGCTGATTTACTTTTCTGCTACAATTTCCTTCTCTGTAATTTTTTACTTTCTGTTGCATTGCTTCCAATTTACATTTCCTGCACATTTACATTCTACACTTTAACTTTGAGCTTGCTGCAACTCTGAATTTACTTTTCTTGCCTTGGATCCATTGCTTTCTTTAATTTTCTGCACCCACTCCCCTTTACATTTAATGCAATTTATATTTCTTGTCATTTAAGATTCTTGCAATTTACATTTCTTGCTCTTTACGTTTTTGTCATTTACTTTCTACACTTTACATTCTGCTGGTCACATTTCATCCAATTCACAAATGTTAGCTTGACTAAACTAATCACCCACTAAAGTTGCTTGATCCATCAATCTCTGTGGGATCGACCTCACTCCCGTGAGTTTTTATTACTTGATGTGACCCGGTACACTTGCCGGTTGGATTTGTGTGTTGGAAATTCGTTTTCCGCAAAAACACCATCAGATCCCACGGAGATTGTTGGTATGAAGCAAGCTATGGTCATCTTGTAAATCTTAGTCAGGTGGATTCAAATGGTTATGGAGGATTGATAATTAAAAGATGAATAAAACATAAAATAAAGATAGAGATACTTATGTAATTCATTGGTGAGAAATTCAGATAAGCGTATGGAGATCCTTTGTCCCTTCTGTCTCGCTGCTTTCCTACTGTCTTCATCCAATCCTTCTTACTCCTTTCCATGGCAAGCTGTATGTTGGGCATCACCGTTGTCAATGGCTACAGTCCCATCCTCTCAGTGAAAATATTCAACGCACTCTATCACAGCACGGCTATTCATCTGTCGGTTCTCGATCATGTCGGAATAGAATCCAGTGATTCTTTTGTGTCTGTCACTAACGCCCCATAATCGCGAGTTTGAAGCTCGTCACAGTCATTCAATCCTTGAATCCTACTCAGAATACCACAGACAAGGTTTAGACCTTCCGGATTCTCAAGAATGCCGCTATCAATTCTAGCTTATACCACGAAGATTCTGATTAAGGAATCCAAGAGATACACATTCAAGCCTTGTTTGCTTGTAGAACGGAAGTGGTTGTCAGGCACGCGTTCATAAGTGAGAATGATGATGAGCGTCACATAATCATCACATTCATCATGTTCTTGGGTGCAAATGAATATCTTAGAACAAGAATATGCTGAATTGAATAGAAGAACAATAGTAATTGCATTAATACTCGAGGTACAGCAGAGCTCCACACCTTAATCTATGGTGTGTAGAAACTCCACCGTTGAAAATACATAAGAACAAGGTTTAGATATGGCCGAATGGCCAGCCTCCAATAATCTAAGAACTAGACATCCAAAGATGATCCT
>NC_029775.3:37936864-37966092 GCF_000817695.3 Arachis duranensis
TTGAAGCTTTCATGTGTAGAGACTTTTCTTGGAGTTAAACGCCAGCTTTTGTACCAGTTTGGGCGTTTAACTCCCATTCTTTTGCCAGTTCCGGTGTTTAACGCTAGAATTCTTGAGCTAATTTGGAACACCGGTTTGGGCCATCAAATATCGGGCAAAGTATGGACTATTATACATTGCTGGAAAGCCCAGAATGTCTACTTTCCAACGCAATTAAGAGCACGCCAATTAGACTTTTGTAGCTCCATAAAATCCACTTCGAGTGCAAGGAGGTCAGAATCCAACAGCATCTGCAGTCCTTTTTAGCCTCTGAATCAGATTTTTGCTCAGGTCCCTCAATTTCAGCCAGAAAATACCTAAAATCACAGAAAAACACACAAACTCATAGTAAAGTCTAGAAAAATGAATTTTAAATAAAAACTAATAAAAATATAATAAAAACTAACTAAAACATACTAAAAACATACTAAAAACAATGCCAAAAAGCGTATAAATTATCCGCTCATCAACGCGCACTACGTGCATGTGTGTCCATACAGCTATAAGGAAATGCATGCGGGCGCGCACCTGCCGCGTTCGCATCGATCTGCTGCAGCAACTTCTGGGCCAACTTTGAGCCCCTAGCCTAACTCACCTTACGCGGACGCGCACTTGTTGTGTGCGCGCCCATATGCCAAAAGAGGGAAAGGACGCAAGCGCACGCATTGCGCTCGCGCGCCTTATGATAAACTGCCAATGTACGCGGACGCGCACATGCCACGTGCGCGTCCCCTGGCTGATGCCACCATTCCAGGCTTTTGTCTAGAGAGTTGGGCGTGCGCTGAGCCCATTCTAAGCATTCAGCCCAACTCCACTGTACACGCGCGTGCCTCTACACAGTTTCCCCACCCACGCTTGAGCGTGCTGTACGCGCACGCGTAGGTCCCTAATTTCACCAATGTACGCGGACGCGCACTGTGCGCGCCCGCGCCAATTCAAAAAAGAGGATAACCCTAATGCGCGAGGCACACTGCGCAGTCGCGCACATCTCCACCTTCTTCTTCCTCTCATCGCCGCTTTCCCCCCTCCCAACCCTCACTTCGCCACCAGCAACCGCGATCGCCACCACTACCCACGGCGGCGCGATTCTGTGCCCTGCCTGGCCCAATGCATCTCTCTGCCCCTGCTTATCCTATTTTCGCTTCCATTTTCCCTTTTCTGCTTCGCCCCCAGGTTCCTGCTTCAACTTCTGTTAATTTTTATTACTATTAGCTATTGTTAGCTCTCTGTTAGTTAGTTTGAATTGAAATTTGGCATGTTAGGTTAGATAGAAATAATTGTTGTTAGGTAGTTAAGTCTGGTTAGAGGATTTTAGGCCTGTAAGTGCTCCGTTTGTGCATGTTCGTTGTTTGTTTACTTGGGTGTTGTATGCTGATTTTGGATTGCTATGTATGCAATTTGTGCTGCTGGGTTGCATTTCACTGCTGCTGTGCTTAATTGATGTTGCCTTCTTGCTGCTTATGCTATGTTGCTATCTGGGAATGTCCAATTTTAAGCCGGGATACTGCCCCATTTTTAAGAAATCTATTTTCATTTTAGTCTCTATTGCAAATTTGGGCTAATTTCCGTGTCCTTTTGACTTCCGGGATTTGCACCAATCATTGTGAACATGATTTCTATGTTTAGTCACGACTCTTCTTTTATTGAGCCCATATATCATCATACCACTAATTCACTTTCCTAACTCTCTAATCTCGTTAAACACTTACTTTTTACTCAAATTTAACCCTCTTTAACCATTCTTTCAAGGTATGACGATTTTATTGCTTAATGAGTAAGAGTTGTAGATTTCCTTAAAACCTTGATTTCCTGATTTATAGCCTTGTTTTCTGTCCTTACTTGCAAACCAATTTTTCAAGTTTAGTTCACATCATGATTGCTTATCATCCATCTCATATCCTGAACATGTTTTCCTTGTTTTATGCTAAGTGCTTCATTGCTTATATTCTATCATACCTTTCAGGATGTCAGATAAAGGAAAAGCCATAGCCACTACCTCCAAGAAAAAAAATATTCTACACCCTCTATTCCCTCCATTTACAAGAATTATGCTAAGAATCCGTTGAATGAAGAAGAAAAGGAAAATCAGTTGCTACCTTCTACCAATCCAACAAAGTTTCCCAATCTTTACTGTGAGCTTCGCTTCCAAAACTATCGGAAGACGAAGCTGAATACTGAGAAGAGATTACTCCTACCCAATGATGTGAGACGAGCCATTACTAGTCGCATCCTAGAGTTAGGTATGGACTTTGTTGATAGAGATTTGGGAGATATTAACATTTCTTGGGTTAAGGAATTCTATTGCAACTTCTTCCGTCCTACTTTAGATTCATTTCAGTTGAGGGATAGAGAGGTTATGATCACTGAGTCAGCCATAGAGGAGGCATTGTAGTGCCGACATCTTACTGATGGCACTTGTGCTCATCAGCAGGCTGAGATAGCTATTCGGAGCATGACCTTCGACTATGAGGCGCTTAGGCGCGTGATTGGTTTACCAGATGCCACTTGGGTGATGGACTCGGGCAACACAAGCCCAAAGGGATGCTCTTTGCACACTTGAACAAGGAGGCCAAGACTTGGCAGATGATCTTCGCTCACTACGTCTTGCCCACCACTCACTTTTCTGAGATCCCTATGGAGATGCTACTTTTGATTGGTTGTGTTATGGAGGGAAAGGAGCTTTATTTTCCTCGATTGATTCGGCAGTGTATGTGGTGAGCACATATTCGTGGCCTACTCCCGTTTCCCACCTTGGTTACCAGTATGGCCGCCTTAGCTGAGGTCTGATGACATGTCATCATGTCATGCTTTTCTATGCTTTTTCTTTGTTTTTTAATAGGTTTTATGCACTTTCTTGAGTTATAAGTAAGCCATTTGGGTAGAATTTCATGTTTCCTTTGATTCAATCAATCATGGATAAATTGATGCATTTTCATGAGATTTTGTGCTATAATTGTCATATATTATTAAAGAGAAGCAATCTCATGATTTTGAGCATAGCTTTCATGCTTTTAATTGATTGATGATAGGTGAAAAAAGCTTTGAAGAAGGTTGAAGAAAAGAAGATGGCAAAGGCAAAAAGGAGGACTCACGTTTGAGCTAAAGCTTGCCTCAAGCTTAAGCTCAAACGTAAGAAGAAGCATCATTTCACCCAGGGAGTCCAAAAGCTTGCGCCAATGTTTACCTCAAGCTTAAGGTCAAACGTTGGCCACAAGCAGCAAGAAAAAACAAACATGGAGCCATCAAAAGCTTGCGCCAACATTTGCCTCAAGCTTAAGGTCAAACGTTGGCCACAAGCAGCAAGGAAAACCAACCCTGGAGCAAGCAAAAGCTTGCGCCAACGTCTGCCTCAAGCTTGAGGTCAAGCGTTGGCGCCATATTAGCAAGGAAGAGCACTCTGTTTGAAGCCTTGGATAAGCCAACGTTTGCGCCAACGTTTGCCTCAAATGTTGGGCCAAACGTTGGCCAGAAGAGATGCAATGAAGGAGCCACATTTGAGCTCACGTTTGACCCCAAACGTTGAGCCAAACGTGGATGGCAGCACCAAGGAGTAGTCTGCTAAAAAAGCTTGAGTCAAAGCTTGCCTCAAACTTTGACTCAAGCTTAAATGGTTCATGGCTCGGTTCACAAGTGGATTTCCTTCCAACACTAGAAGCAATCAACAGAGGCTTTTGTCAACCCAATTCTATCAAGAGCAAGGGCCCAATTCAAGGCTTGAAGATCATTTGAAGAGAGTGTATAAATAGCTTAGAATTTAAGTTTTTCGAGGCTGGCTCCACTAGGGAGCATTAGGAGTAGTAGTAGAGAGCTCTCTCTTTAGTTTTTCTTTTATGAGTTTGAATCTTGAGTGGAGAATTGAAGGAATTCTATTTCATTCTCCCTTTGAGATTTCTCTTTGTTTTGCGTTGCTGCATAATTCTAAGAAACGGAGGATTGAATTTGAGTTTTCATTTGCTACTTCCATTCTTCTTTCTTCTGCAAACTTGTTTTCTGTTGGTTCAAGGAAGGGAGTGAGATCTAGACTTGTTCTCTAGTCTCATCCAACCCCTGAGATCTTCAACTTTCTTTTAGCTATTGCAATTGAGCTGCATTTTACTTTCTGTTTGGTTCCTCAATTCAGTTTACATTAAGCTTGCTGCAAATTTCATTTACATTTCCTGCACAATTCTAATTCATCTGCAATTGCTCTAAGTTACGATTCACTGAAATTTTGCTTCTCTGTTTACATTGCTCCCAATTTACTTTCCTGAAATTTTAAGCTTGCTACAAGAGTTTTTGAGTTCTGATCTACTGCTTTCTTTTAATTTCCAGCACCCCAGCCCCTTTACTTTTCATGCAATTTACATTTCTTGCAATTTAAATTTTAGCTAATTTACTTTCTTGTTCTTTAAGTTACTTACAATTTTACATTCTGCAATTTTAAATTCACTGCTATTTACTTTCTGTTGGCTACAATTTCACTCAATTCATCAATGTTAGCTTGACTAAACTAATCACCTACTAAAGTTGCTTGATCCATCAATTCCTGTGGGATCGACCTCACTCTAAGTGAGTTATTACTACTTGATGCGACCCGGTATACTTGCCGGTGAGATTTGTGTGTTTGGAAATTTGTTTTTCCACAAAAAAACACCCATCAAGTTTTTGGCACCGTTGCCAGGGATGATTTAGATCAACAATGATTAAGTGGGTGAGAAGTCTAGATCAAGCATTTTCTTTATTTTTGTTCTCTGTTCTAAGTTGAAACCAAGGTGTTTGTGTTTTTGCCTCACTAAGAAATTCTCATCTCTGATATGAGTAATTTCAATTTTCCTTGGTGTTGTGTTTTCCAAAATTCAAATGGAGTTCAACTCATCTTATGATCAAACAAATTTTATAGGGTATTACCCACCATCACCAATCTCTAATGGTGGCTGGGAGTATCACCAAGAAAATACCAATTATGAGCACTCCAATTCATGGAGATTTGCTTCAGAGACACAAGATGAGCAAGAGAATCATATGGGATACTTCCCACCACCACAAAATGATTCAAGTCATTATTCTAATGGTGGCTAGGAGTATCACTAAGGAATGAAAGAGCATCCACTCTCACGTCCCAGTTTCTCATTTGAAAGTTCTTCATCACTTGATTATGCCTCAACACAAAGTTTCCTCCAAAATCCATACAAGTCATCCCATCAATCACACAACTCATTCTACACACCTCAACACAACTTCACCACAACACATCCACGTCACCAAAATTACTCTCAACCTTCATCTCTTGAACCAGCAGATGAGGATTACCTTCAAGCCATTGAAATACATAGAAAACTCATGGAAAGATACACACAACCCCAATACTAGAAAGAAATCATCCTCAAGAAGATGAATGGGCCCTTAGAGCAAACAAGGAGGAACTTAGAACCATCAAACAGTGAGGATGAAGTCCAATTTATGAGTGAAGAAGTGGAAAAATAAGAACAAAAGGTCCCTGTGTTAAGTGAAACTACAATGAAGAATGAGGTGGTTGAAAATGAAACTGCACTTGAGATGACAAAGGAACATGAACATTCACAACCCTCACAAACTTTCCTTGAGTCTGTGATCGAAAAGTATGAAGAGGAGATGAAGAAATCTTGGGAATAACAACAAACCCCTCCATGAAAGTACTATTAAGTCAAATGTTAAATGTGAAGGAGAAAGTGGAAGAGCAAGAAAGTGAGGAGGACAATCAAGAGAATCCACACTCAAGTGAAGCAGAGAAGCACATGAAGGAAGAGCTCATGGAACCACCAATTCAAGAGGCTCTTAATGAAGAAATCACTCCAATAATCACACAGCAACCATGTCTTAACATCCAAGAAGTGAAGGCAATTAACAAAAGCACTAAGAAGAGGATTGTGACCAAGATACCAAGGACAACATTCAAGAGAAGGTCAACTACAAACAATCCTCCCCCTAATCCAGCAAGCAAGATCAATCAAGCCAATTTCACAAGGAAGATTGCTGAAAGAAGACCAAGACAGGGGACAATAGCTGAAACTTCTCCCCTCTTGGAGTCATTCCTCTTAACAAACTGGAAGAAGAGGAAGAAAGTGAAGAATAGGTAACAGTAGGTAACATTCCTTCTCCTTGCTTTGTTTAATTTTCAATAAATTGACATATGGTTGCATTCTAAGTTTGGTGTTGCTATGCAACAAAACTTGGTTCCAATGTTTATTAGATACTTGCATCAATTCCAAGTGAAAGTGTCACACTAAGTTTGGTGTGCCACTTATCTTTTATGCCATATATCATGCACACCCTCTTATGTTTGCAATCGCAATGTCTCTGTCTCTTGTGCCTTGATTTTTATCTTAAATTTTGCTTGCTTGCAACATATGTACTGCTAACATTTCATTGTGCAAGACATTCATGATCCATCTTAGTCCCATAGCCATTGTTCTAATTGTTGCTTGAGGATGAGCAAGCATTCTGAGTTTGGCAAGGGAAGGAGGAAGAATAGAGGAAAAAGGACAACAATAATTAAGATGAACTACAAGGTTGTAGAGCTCCTTTTCTTCTCATTTGTTTCCAGCACTTAAATTTCATGATTGTCTTTATCTTCTCTATTTACATGTGTGTATGAATAAAGCATAGCTTGAATCTTGATTTGTAACATATTGCTGTGGCATTATAATTACCAACTTGAATTCTGTGAGTTCAAAAGTAGTAAAGCATCATGATCATAAACAAACAAGGAATTAAAGAAGAATTTAGCATGTGCATAAAAGTATTGGAAAGCTAGTATGTTTGATTTTTGCTTAATTGCATTAGATTTTATTTAATTGAAGTTTTCATCTAGTGCATTTTTGTGAAATCTTTTGAAATCATGAAAACCTTGAAGAAGCAAATGCAAAATAAAGCAAGAAAAGAAAAAGGGAAAGAATGAGAAAGCTGAAGGCTCTGAGTACCAATGGCAATTTAGTTGCTAAGTGCTTGTGGTGTTTATGTATCAAGCCAAATGCCTGAAAACAAAACACTTAGAAGTCAAGGCTAGGCTCAAGTGCAAAAGCACTCCCTCAAAGCTCAAGGTTCTGAGCATCAATGATTAGAGAGTCAAGAAAAGAAAAAAGATGAGCTTAATGAAGTCCTCTAATTCAAATGCTTGTGGTGCTTATGTATCAAGTGGTAATACTTGAAAACAAAGAATTTAGAATTGTAGCTTTGTTATTAACTCATGGGGAAAAGCACCCAAAAGGAGAAGCTAATAAGAAAATCAAAAGCTTGCTTCAAGGAAGAAACATAAAGAAAAGATTTCATAAAATGAGCTAAATAGAAGCATCAATCATTTACATTTCTTTTGTGATTATAACATACATAGAAAACTAGCTTGCCATGAACATTGAGTTGCTATTCTTCTTACCTTGGATTGTCAATCTCTATTGCATGATTCTTTTCTTGCTTAGGGACAAGCAAGGTTTAAGTTTGGTGTTGTGATGACATGTCATCATGTCATGTTTTTCTATGATTTTTCTTTGTTTTTTAATAGGTTTTATGCACTTTCTTGAGTTATAAGTAAGCCATTTGGGTAGAATTTTATGTTTCCTTTGATTCAATCAATCATGGATAAATTGATGCATTTTCATGAGATTTTGTGCTATAATTGTCATATATTATTAAAGAGAAGCAATCTCATGATTTTGAGCATAGCTTTCATGCTTTTGATTGATTGATGAAAGGTGAAAAAAGCTCTGAAGAAGGTTGAAGAAAAGAAGATGGCAAAGGCAAAAAGGAGGACTCACGTTTGAGCAAAACCTTGCCTCAAGCTTAAGCTTAAACGTGAGAAGAAGCATCATTTTACCCAGGGAGTCCAAAAGCTTGCGCCAATGTTTGCCTCAAGCTTAAGGTCAAACGTTAGCCACAAGCAGCAAGAAAAACCAAACATGGAGCCATCAAAAGCTTGCGCCAACGTTTGCCTCAAGCTTAAGGTCAAACGTTGGCCACAAGCAGCAAGGAAAACCAACCCTGGAGCAAGCAAAATCTTGCGCCAACGTTTGCCTCAAGCTTAAGGTCAAACGTTGGCCACAAGCAGCAAGGAAAACCAACCCTGGAGCAAGCAAAATCTTGCGCCAACGTTTGCCTCAAGCTTGAGGTCAAGCATTGGTGCCATATTAGCAACGAAGAGCACTCTGTTTGAAGCCTTGGATAAGTCAACGTTTGCGCCAACAATTGCCTCAAACGTTGGGCCAAACGTTGGCCAGAAGAGATGCAATGAAGGAGCCATGTTTGAGCTAACGTTTGACCTCAAACGTTGAGCCAAACGTGGATGGCAGCACCAAGGAGCAGTCTGCTAAAAAAGCTTGAGTCAAAGCTTGCCTCAAACTTTGACTCAAGCTTAAATGGTTCATGGCCCGGTTCACAAGTGGGTTTCTTTCCAACACTAGAAGCAATCAACAGAGGCTTTTGTCAACCCAATTCCATCAAGAGCAAGGGCCCAATTCAAGGCTTGAAGATCATTTGAAGAGAGTGTATAAATAGCTTAGAATTTAAGTTTTTTGAGGCTGGCTCCACTAGGGAACATTAGGAGTAGTAGTAGAGAGCTCTCTCTTTAGTTTTTCTTTTCTGAGTTTGAATCTTGAGTGGAGAATTGAAGGAATTCTGTTTCATTCTCCCTTTGAGATTTCTCTTTGTTTTGCGTTGCTGCATAATTCTAAGAAATGGAGGATTGAATTTGAGTTTTCATTTGCTACTTCCATTCTTCTTTCTTCTGCAAACTTGTTTTCTGTTGGATCAAGGAAGGGAGTGAGATCTAGACTTGTTCTCTAGTCTCATCCAACCCCTGAGATCTTCAACTTTCTTTTAGCTATTGCAATTGAGCTGCATTTTACTTTCTATTTGGTTCCTCAATTCAGTTTACATTAAGTTTGCTGCAAATTTCATTTACATTTCCTGCACAATTCTAATTCATCTGCAATTGCTCTAAGTTCCGATTCACTGCAATTTTGCTTCTCTGTTTACATTGCTCCCAATTTACTTTCCTGAAATTTTAAGCTTGCTACAAGAGTTTTGAGTTTTGATCTACTGCTTTCTTTTAATTTCCAGCACCCCAGCCCCTTTACTTTTCATGCAATTTACATTTCTTGCAATTTAAATTTCAGCTAATTTACTTTCTTGTTCTTTAAGTTACTTGCAATTTTATATTCTGCAATTTTAAATTCACTGCTATTTACTTTCTGTTGGCTACAATTTCACTCAATTCATCAATGTTAGCTTGACTAAACTAATCACCCACTAAAGTTGCTTGATCCATCAATCCCTGTGGGATCGACCTCACTCTAAGTGAGTTATTACTACTTGATGCAACCCGGTATACTTGCCGGTGAGATTTGTGTGTTTGGAAATTTGTTTTTCCACAAAAAACACCCATCAAGGTCCCCTGGTTGGATGATGATGTGATACCACCACCCCCAAATGACGATGACAAGGAGGTTACTATTCCTTGGGGTGGCTGGGTGCACGAGAATCCCCCGACTAGACGCCGATCTAGGGCTAGAGCAGTTGTAGGGACGGCTGGACCTTTAGCCTCGACAGCAGCCCCATCCTTTTCTACAGCAGTAGCTCCATCTTCTTCGACAACCCCTTCTTTAGCACCTGAGCCGACTTAGCTACTGGTTCAGCGTCTGTTTCGGTTTTTGGAGCGCGAAAAGCACCAGATCATGCGCCGACTAGATCGGATGGATCAAGCACTCATCTCCCTAGGTGCTGAGTTACCTCCGCTCCCAGACTCTCCAGCCTCTGATGAGCAGAATCATCAGGAGGAGGATGTTGATGAGCCGACTCAGCAGGATGCACCTCCAGTTGCACCTGACGCCACAAAGTCAGCACCTACCGGTGTCCCTACCCCTGATCCTCAGGATTAGCATCGGGGACGATGCTTAATCTTAAGTGTGGGGAGGTTGCCGGTGGCACCATTAGAGGACCGGTGAACACTTTAGTTATGCTGCCTAGTATCTCATTTTGCGTACTTTATGTATATACTTGTCATTTTGGGTTATTTTGGATACTGTTACTGGATTTTAGATATTTTGGATGCTTCTGCATATTTTTAGATGTCTTGGATGATAGATTCCATATTTTTAGTTAGATTTCTTCTTTATAAACTTTTGCATACTTCTCTTTTTAGCTTATAGTTATGATTAGAAACCATGTTTGGAATTGTTAAAACTTAGTCACCCTTTTTGAATTTTTCAATCACAACAATTCTTAGTCAAATATTGAGATTTTCCAAGAAACTTAATTATAGGGCATAGGGCACCAACCCAATTGATTGAAGAAAATTTTTGGTGAAACTTGCTTGAATTCTCACTTTGTGAAGCATGTATTGAACTAAGAACACAAGCTTGTGAGACTTGAGCCTATTGATGTGGTTGCATTTTGTAACCACTTATCTTCCATTCTTGTGTGCAATTGTTCTCTTTCTATGATTGTGATCCTTGATTTGCTTGATTCTATATGACCATTTATTTCTTGTATTCATGCATTTGTATGATTGAGGCCATTATTTCATTAGCCCACTTGCCCAAATAGCCTACCTTTTACTCTCCATTGTTAGCCAATTTTGAGCTTATGCTTAACTAATTTGTTCTCATTTTAGCACATTACAATCCCAAGGCGGAAAACCAATGAAAGTCCTTTTCTTGGATCTTTGATTAGCCTAGGCTAGTGAGAGCGTTTATTATTCGAAGATGGTGAGGCTTGGGAACATTGGATGGGATAAAAAGGGTAGTACACTTTCATATTTAGGAATTGGGAATATATTCATGTATTGATCGAATGTATAAGACCTTATGCAATTGATGTCCTTGTACAAAAAAAATAAATAAATAAAAGAGAAGAAAAAGAAAGAAGAAAATGAAAAGAAAGCAACCAAAAGGGACAAAATGCCCTAAAGTGAAGTTCAATAAAAAAGGAATCAATGCATAAGTGTTATGAATCAAGAAATAAGATGTATGAATATGTAAGAAAAAAAAGTGAAGAATGGGTAGTTAGAGTAGTTTGAATTTGTATAGACTATTATATAGTTAGGTAGGAAAGTCTATGCTAATCCAAGATCTAAACTCTAGTCCACTTAACCATAAATGATCATACCTTGACCCTAACCCCATTACAACCTAAATGAAAGACCTCATGATGAATGTATGCATGCATTGAATAAGTGTTGATTGTTAGAAGAAAATCAAATTTTGGAGAGCATGATTAGAAGAGAATTGAGTGAATTAACCCTTAAACACTCAAGTGAATAGAGCGGATACACATCCGATGAGGGTTCGAAAGTTCAATTACATGTGTTCACCCATATTATCTATATTCTTGCAAGCTTGAATTTCTTTTGATAAGTTTCAATACAATTGTGGTTTGGACTTAATTCCCATTGTCATAGCTATTGTGCTTATACATGTCTATTGGGAATTGATATGTTTGGACTAAGCATTTCCATTTGCTTTAGATCATTGCATCTAGATAGGACTCATATAGTTTAGTTGCATTTAATAAATGTCATACCCCTTAGTTCCTTCTTATTTTAGCATGAGGACATGCTAAGGTTTAAGTGTGGGGAGGTTGATAAACCCCATTTTTAGGGTTTATCTTGTATTGAATTTAGAGTATTTTGATGACCTTTTCTCACATTTAACCTATGAATTAGCATGGTTTTGTAATCTCTCCCATATTTGTGCTTAAGTGTAAAAACATGCCTTTTAAACCTTATTTTGATGGATTCTAATTCCTCTTTGATTCCAAAAGATGCCTTGACGTGTTTGCTAGTAATCCCAGGATTGAAATAGGCTAGGCATGGATCAAAGGGAGCAAGGAAGGAAGCATACAAGTGGAGAGAAGCATAAAAAAGTCAAAGAAGTGAAATCAGCCAGCACGCGCACGTGCACAAGGCACTCGCGCGCACATTGCAGAATCGGCAAGGGACACGCACGTGTACCGTGCACGCATGCGTCGTAGTCCGCACATGACTTCATTAAAGCAGCACGTGCATGGCGATCTTGGGGAGTTTCTGAACCAACTTTGGCGCCAAAATGCATTAAAAGGACCAAGGATAGAAGGGGAAGGAATCTATCATTGAGTTACCATTAGTTTTAGTTTAGAGTAGTTTTAGAAGGAGAAGCTCTCACTTCTCTCTAGAATTAGGATTAGGTTTAGGTTAATCTCTCTTCTTAGATCTAGGTTTAATTCATGCTTTAATTCACTCCTCCTTTATCAATTCTTACTCTTCTCCTCTTTCTCTTTCTAGTTATGAGCTTTAATAATTGTAATTCTTCATTTTGTTTTGGATAGATTGTTGTTCCTTTGTTTTCTCTCAATAATGCAATTTAAGGTAATTCATAATAATTTTGTTCCTTTTGATTTGTTGTTGTTAATTCTTTGCAATAATTATTGTTAGATCTTGTTCTTGTTGTTGATTTACCATGCTTTCCTTTTATGCCTTCCAAGTGTTTGATGAAATGCTTGGTTGGATTTTAGTGAAGGTTTTGTACCTCTTGGCCTAGGTAGAGTAATTAGTGACTCTTGAGTTATCTAATTCCTTTGTTGATTGATAATTAGAAGTTGCTAATTGATTTGAATGCCTCTAAAACTAGTCTTTCCTTTAGAAGTTGATTAGGACTTGAGGAATCAAATTGATTCATCCACTTGACTTTCCTCCATGGTTAGAGGTTAAATAAGTGGGAGTAATGGACAATTTGTTATCACAATTGAGGAGGATAACTAGGATAGGACTTCTAGTTCTCATAACTTGTCAAGAGCTTTGTTAGTTGTTAGTTTATTTTCTTTGCCATTTATATTTCCTATCTAAAATCTCAAAAAAACCCCAAAATAACTCACAACCAATAACAAGACATTTTATTGTAATTCCTAGGGAGAACGACCCGAGGTTCAATACTTCGGTTTATAAATTTAGGGGTTTGTTTTAGTGACAAACAATCTTTTGTATGAAAGGATTACTGTTGGTTTAGAAACTATACTTTACAACGAGAATTCATTTGTGAAATTCTAAACCGTCAAAAATCCAATCATCAACCTACCGCGTCCGCACGGATGAAGAATTAGCCAATCGACACGCACGCGCACATGGCGCGTACGCGCCGATACTCGCACGTGACTCACTTAAAGGCAAAACGCTGGAGGCGATTTCTGAGCAGCCCAGGCCCAATTTCGACATGTTTCTGAGTGTATTTCATGTGGAATTGAAGCCCAAGCAAGGGGGAGCAATTGATTGTAGCATTAGCATCATGTAGTGTAGTTTCTAGAGAGAGAAGCTCCTTCTTCTCTCTAGAATTAGGGTAGATTAGGTTAATTTCATCTTAGAGCTAGTTCCAATTTCATGTTCTCATCTTGTTTTCTCTACAATTTCATGTTTCTATTCTTGATTCCTCTTAGTTTTCATGTTAATTCCCCTTTTTCCTATCTTTTGTGATGATATACTCTTATTGGATTTGGACCTTCTCTTTAATGCAATTTAATGTTTGATGTTCTTTTATTGTTGATTTGAGTTGAGATTTTACCTTCCTTGCAATTGGTATTTGTTAGATTTCACTAATTTTTGCCATTTATTATGCTTTTCTTTTATGCCTTCTAAGTGTTTGATAAAATGCTTGGAAGGATTTTAGAGTAGAATTCTATGCTTTTGGCTTGGGAAGGTAACTTAGGAACTCTTGAGTTGCTAATGTCCAAGTGATTGATGATTAGGAGCCATTGACCTTAGATCTCACTAATTGAATTGGTGGAGACCTAGGACTTATGGACTTGGATTGACATAACTCATTTGACTCTCCTTTATTAGTTAGAGGATGACTTAATGGGGTTGATCCTTGCCAATTCTCATGTTGTGGTTAGTGATAAGGATAGAGATCCTTGACCACCAACCCTTGCCAAGGCCTTTTTGTTATTTGAATTTCCTTATCATTTACTTTTCATGTATCTTATTCCAAAAACCCCAAAATATTCCTTTATAGCCAATAATTGACCTCTTCATTGCAATCCTCGTGAGTCGACCCGGAGTCCAAATACTCTGGTTAATTCTTATTTGGGGTTTATTACAAGTGACAAAACCATAATTTTAATTTGATAGGAGAGTTGTTTATTGGTTTGGAGCTATGCTTACAACGAAGTAATTCCTTTCTTTAAGAAGAAATTCTAGACCAACAATGATTCTCGCTATCAAATTAATGGCGCCGTTGCCGGGGAGCACAATGGTGCTATGTTATTGGCTATTGTATATATTGTGAATAGCTTGATTTTTGATTTGTTTGTTAGTTTTTTTAGTTTTAGGATTTGTTCTCTTTGTTTCTTGTTAGCTTTTGTCTTTATTTTTTCTTTCACTATGAATTCTCACGACTTTGGCTATGAGTGTAGTTCCAACTATGTTGTAGGAAATGGAAGCTTCAATGGGGATGTGCATCAAGGATTTGGAAATCAAAGGTGGGAGGAGCCCTAAGCTTATGAACAATCTTCTTGGCAACAACCTCATCCAGTTTCTTATGGGTACAATTCAAATTTTGATGCATACCAATCTAATGTATGTGATGACCCCCATTGTGGTTGTCAACCACAATCATCATATGCATATGAACCCCCTCCTCAACATAGCCTTCACCATACTCACAAGCCTCATACCACCATTCACCTCCATATGATCCCAACCCATATCTACCATACCAACCACCATATGAACCATATCTAGAACCACCACCATTCCAACACCCCATGAACCACAAAGTCCATACACACCACCTTAAGAATTTTACCAATATGAACCACCTTCCAACTACAATACCGTTTTCTCAAGCAATGAACCCTCTCTTCCACCATCACCTCCCAATGAAGCCCACATGCTAGAATTGAGAGATCTTGAATCTCATCTCTTAAGGTGACAAGAGGAGGATGAAAAGAAGTTTACGGAGTTAAGAGCAAAAATGGCTATCATAGTAGAAGCCATTGGTAACATAGTCTCATCCCGTCTAAGCCTATGCGATCAAAGCACTCCCATTGTTGAATGTGGAGGGCAAACCAAAGATCTTAGTGAGGGAGTGAACTTGAAGCTCCAAGGTGAAGAAGAGGAGTCAAAGCAAGAAGTGCAACAAGAGGAAAAGGTAGAGATGATTGAACCAAAGGAAGTAGTGGTTGGCATCTTGGGATATGTTGAGTACATAGAGGAGTCACAAATTGAAGAGCCTTCTTCCATGAAGTTTGAAGTTGATATTGAGGAGGAGAGTGCACAACCTCCAAGGCATAATGTGATTGAAGAAATGGAAGAAGTGACCCAAGAAATAGGTCCTCCTATTTTTGATGATTCTGAATCAACATGTGATCCTTTTGAGCTTGATGAGTCCTTCCCCAATATGCTTGGAATTGATGATGAGGTAGACTTCACTAAACATCCTATCTATGATGAGAGCAATGAGGAAGAGATAGAAGAATTTGGTGAAGAAGAATGTGAACTTAAGGAAGCTTTGCAAGAGGAGGAACTTGAAAAACCTTGCCAAGTGGTGGAAGCCTCTAGGAGAGGATGGACGGGAGTAGAGCGTGCCTTGTCAAGATCATTGGGAACTCCTCCACCTAGGTTGTCATCCAATCCTTCATTTAAGTGGGTAAAACTTCTAACTCTTAGCTTTATTATCCCACTTGAATTTGGTTTGCTTGAGATAGATGGCCAACTTAGGGCGCTTTGTGGAATTAAGCATAAGAGGAGGATGTTTAGTGGTTGGTATAGTAAGTCTAGGCTCATTATGGTTGAAGCACCAAGGAGCAAGGGTTGGACTAGTGCACAATTGGATGGGTCTAGGAGGGTAGTTTGGTGCTTCCATGAGAATTCATCCCTCTTGCCACCCGGAGAAAATCACCATGATCAACTCAAGGACGGGTGTGAAAACAAAGTGTGGGATCCCGGATCGCACAAGGAATATCAACTTTGGGAGCCCATGGTTTGTGAAGAACTCCATCAAAGCTTGGAGTTATTAACTTTGAATGATGAACCACAATGGAAGTCCAAGCATTGGTGGATGTTCAAGGATGGATTCAAGCACAAGCCACCTTGATGGATAGCTCCCCATAAGTCCAACATAAGGACAATAAACAAAAGTGCTAGGTGGGAGACACCCCACCATGGTAACATCTTTCCTTTTTTCTTTTTGTAAATATTGCTAAAAATTAGTTTAATTTTATGTTTTGTTTGGTTAGATATGTTTATTTGGGAGTTTAGTGTGTTAAATAAGGTTTTATGATGTTTTGGTAGTTGTTTGGAGGTTTGGAATGCTTGAATTGGTGCAAAAACATAGAAAAATTTTGAAAAATAGAGCACCATCCATGCGTGCGCGCACTCTACGCGTACGCGTGACCCAAGTAATTTCAACCATCCACGCACACGCGTCATGTACGCGCACGCGTGGATTGAATGTTTCCATTTCCCATACATTCACCCGAGAGTTGTACCTGAAGTGTGCCAACTTTGTGCCCCAGGGCACGCGCACGCGTACCTTGCGCGTACACGTCGCTACCATTTCATCAATCCACGCTTACGCACACATGACATGCAAGCATGGATTGTCCTGTTTCACCCACCTTCTTTTCTTTTCCTCCTTCCATTTTCTTTCCTTCTTCTCTTCTCTTTCCACCCTTCAATCATCATCCAACACTACCAAACACCATCCATAACCATTTCTTTTAGTTAGTTAGTTACTTGTTTATTTAGTTTAATTTTTCATTTCATTTTCTAATTTTCATTATAAGTGTTGGATTATTAATCTTGTTTACTGTTTCTTGCTGCTGATTATTGATGAGGTGTTATTTTAACATCGTTGTTTTTTAATTTTCATTGTTGGATTTCTTTGTTGAGGTTATATTTTGTCACTTGATTTTGAGTTTTCATGTTTAACATTTGTGAACACCAAGTGAATGTTACACTGCCTTTAAGCATCTTAACTCTTTTGAATTGCATGTTTTGGCCACCATGCATTCATCATCCATTGCTAGGCAATTGTATATTATCATTGCATTTTTTAGGTGATGCTTGGTTTACCTTTATGCACATCACCTATTTCATGCATTGAGATTGTAGAATTGTGAAATTGGATCGAAAGCTTACCTAGTAACATATTTTTGAGCTTTCTTAGCTTTGTAGACCATGCTTGCTATGTGATGGATTTCTACTTCTATCTTCTTTTTCCTAAGTTTCATAGCACCCATGTGTTTCACCTCTATGTCACTTAGGTGTTGCAACAACTTCAATATGTGTCATTGATTGTTGTGTAAGTTTCATATACCATTTTGTTCACTAAGTCTACTTACACGTCAATCAATGTTCATGCATTATCCAATTTCATAATTGCTATATTTTTGGTTGAATGCTTTTATTCTTCTTCACTACTTGTTTGGTTGCCCTAACCTACAAGTCTTTTAAAGTATCTCAAGCACACTAGAATGAGTAAAGTGCATGTTTTCTTTTGTGTAATTGTGACATAACTTTTTGTACTAGGGTGTGAGTTCTAAACTGCATGCAAGTTAGGACCCACACACCTATTTCTCATCAATGCCACACTAATTCACTCACTCAATTCTAGTGATTTACCTCATTCCAACAATTTACGCTCCCTTGCTTGCACATTCACTTTTCTTACTATCCTGTTTTCTATTGTTCAGGATAAATCATCACAAGCAAAAATAGAAACAGGAGGAAGAACACGCAGCACCGGTTGACCTACCAGATGAAGGTGGCAACTCGGAGAGTCACCGTACCCCCTTCCTCATTTAGTGCACCGAGGACGGTGCAAACTTTTAAGTGTGGGGAGGTCGTCCGACCACTTGGAATTTTTGGGTAACAAGTTTCTAATCCCAATACTTTTGCATTTCATTTTAGGTCTCTTAGGATTTTTGGTTGCATTGCATATGTATATATGAAGCTTAGTCAAAATAATGAAATTTTTCAAGAATTTTATCTATAGGGCACCCCAATTGATTGAAAAAAAAAAATTTTAGAACTTGCTTGAATTATATATTTTGTGGATCATGTTTTTTGAGCTAAGAACACAAGCATGTGAGACTTGAGCCTAATTGTGTGCATTATTCTCTTCCTATGATTGTGATCTTTGGTTTATTTGATTCTTTATGTCCATTATTTTATGTATACATGCACTTATATGATTGAGGCCATAGTTCAAATAGCTCACTTACCTAAATAGCCTACCTTTTATCTTCCATTGTTAGCCAATTTTGAGCCTATGCTTAACCCATTTGTTCTCAATTTTAGCACATTGCAAGCCTAAGGCGAAAAACAATAAATATCCTTATTTGGATATTTGATTAGCTTAGGCTAGTGAGAATGTTTATCAATTGATTTTGGGAGAGTTGGGAATATTGGTTGGGATGAAAGTGTATTTTCGTGTTTTTGTCAATATTTTGGGAAATTGGGTACATACTCATGCATTGAATGTAAAACCATATGCATTGATACTTTTGTATATACTTTATTGCAAAAAAAATAAATAATATAAAATAAAGAAAAAAAATATATATATATAAAATATAGAAAAGAAAGAAAAAGAAAAGCAATAAGAAGGGGATAAAATGTCCGAAGTAAAGTTCAATAATAATCAATGCATATGTGTGGTGACCAAAAATAGAATGCATGAGTGTGTGAAAAAGTGAAGAATGGGCAGTTAGGTTTGTTTAGAATTGTCTAGGTTGTAATAGGTTAGGTCGAAAGCTTAGGTTAATCAAAGATTCAAATTCTAGTCTACTTGACCATATGCATCCTACCTTGACCCTAGCCCAATTACAACCTATGGAAGACCTCTTGATATTTGTATGCATGCATGAAATAATTGTTGATTGTTAGATGAAAAACAAATCTTGGAAAGCATGATTAGGGGAGAATTGAGTGAATCAACCCTAACACTTGAGTGCCTAGAGCGGATACACATCCGGTGAGGGTTCGATTGCTCAATTACATGTCTCCTCTTACGATCATCTTTTCTTGCAAGTTTGTGAAATCTTTCAATGATTCAATTTAATTGTGGGTTTGCTTTGATTGCTATTGCCTTAGCCCTTGTGCCTGTATATGTATTCTTGGAAATTGACTTATTTTGACCAAGTGGATGCATTCAGTTAGATAGATTGCATATAGATAGGTTACATTTAGTTAGTTTGCATTGAATAAATGTGATACCATTTTGCTTCTTTCTTGATTTTAGCATGAGGACATGCTTAGTTTAAGTGTGGGGAGATTTGATAAACCCCGATTTCGTGGTTTATTTTGTGCTTAATTTGGGGGATTTTATCACCTTTTCCCACACTTATTCAATAAAATAGCATGGTTTTGTAATTCTCCCTTGAATTGTGCTTAAGTGTAAAAACATGCTTTTTAGGCCCTTAAATTAGTGATTTTAACTCACTTTAATTCCATCCGATGCCTTGATATGTTTGTTGAGTGATTTCAGGTTCATAGGGCAAGTATTGGATGGAAGAAATGAGAAGAAAAGTATACAAAGTGGAGAATGCATGAAGAAACCAAGAATTGGGAATGCATCAATGGGCGCGCACGCGTACAAGGCGCGCGCGCAAAAGTGAGTTCGCCTAAGGACGCGCTTACGTACCTGCCACGTCCGCACGGATGAAGAATTAGCTAATTGACGTGCACGCGCACATGGTGCGTACGCGCCGATACTCGCACGTGACTCACTTAAAGGCAAAACGCTGGGGAAAATTTCTGAGCAGCCCAGGCCCAATTCCAACATGTTTCTGAGTGTATTTCATGTAGAATTGAAGCCCAAGCAAGGGGGAGCAATTGATTGTAGCATCAGCATCATGTAGTGTAGTTTCTAGAGAGAGAAGCTCCCTCTTCTCTCTAGAATTAGGGTAGATTAGGTTAATTTCATCTTAGATCTAGTTCCAATTTCATGTTCTCATCTTGTTTTCTCTACAATTTCAAGTTTCTATTCTTGATTCCTCTTAGTTTTCATGTTAATTCCCCTTTTTGCTATCTTTTGTGATGATGAACTCTTGTCGGATTTGGACCTTCTCTTTAATGCAATTTAATGTTTAATGTTCTTTTATTGTTGATTTGAGTTGAGATTTTACCTTCCTTACAATTGGTATTTGTTAGATTTCACTAATTTTTGCCATTTATTATGCTTTCCTTTTATTCCTTCTAAGTGTTTGACAAAATGCTTGGAAGGATTTTAGAGTAGAATTCTATGCTCTTGGCTTGGGAACGTAACTTAGGAACTCTTGAGTTGCTAATGTCCAAGTAATTGATGATTGAAAGCCATTGACCTTAGATCTCACTAATTGAATTGGTGGATACCTAGGACTTATGGACTTGGATTGACATAACTCATTTGACTCTCCTTTATTAGTTAGAGGATGACTTAATGAGGTTGATCCTTGTCAATTCTCATGTTGTGATTAGTGATAACGATAGAGATCCTTGACCACCAACCCTTGCCAAGGCCTTTTTGTTATTTGAATTTCCTTATCATTTACTTTTCATGTCTCTTATTCCAAAAACCCCAAAATATTCCTTCAGAGCCAATAATTGACCACTTCGTTGCAATCCTCGTGAGATGACCCGGAGTCCAAATACTCCGGTTAATTCTTATTTGGGGTTTGTTACATGTGACAAAACCATAATTTTAATTTGATGCGAGAGTTGTTTGTTGGTTTGGAGCTATGCTTACAACGAAGTAATTCCTTTCTTTAAGAAGAAATTCTAGACCGACAACGATTCTCGCTATCACAAGCTTGCAAACTTCCGTAACACTTGTTTAAAACTTTTTGCCAATTTTAAGGTCTTGAATCAAGGAAGAAAATAATAAAGGAATAAATAGGGGTATTGTTAGTTATGAGTTTAGAGCTGGTGACATAGGTTTGGAATATTTGTGTAATTTCTAGCTTGAATTGGTGAATGTTGAGTTATGAAGTGTATGGTTGAAGAGATTATTGAGAAAAGAGAATGCTTATGATGAATTTGAAAAGTGGAAACCAGTGATGGGATGGTTATGATGAATTGATAGCTTAGAAAGGAATAATGAGAAAATTTTTGGATAATATGAGAGTGTGCGAGGCCTATATCTCTAGCGTAGCAGAATTCTCTATTGCATGAGTAGTTGTTGCTGAGAGTGTGCGGAGCCTATACCTCTAGTATGGCAGATTTTTCTACTGCATGATTTGTTGTGGTTGTTTCCTTCTCTGCTGCATGAAGTGTGTGGGGCCTATATCCCTAACGTAGTAGACTCCCTACTACATGAGTGTGCAGGGCACTATATCTCTGGCATAGCAGATTCGCTACTACATGAGTGTGCAGGGCACTATATCTCTAGCGTGGCAGAAAAGGCTACATCCGGAAGGATGTGTCGGTTTGGCATTTACGGACTAACAAGTGACATCACAAGCCAATAGGATAGGTATTCATCATATGCATCTCTTACGTGCTTGTTTGCTTTGCTTACTTGAGTTTGCCTAATTGTATAATATGCCTACTTGCTTCTTGAGTTACTTGTTATATATGAATACTACTTGTGTTTTACTTGCTTGCATTATCTGTGATTGTCTAGTACTGAGGAGGTTAGGTAGGCAGTGGCGATGGGATCGCACGGAGGGTAGGTTGGTGAAGGCTGTGGGACAGCGGTGACTAGTTTTAGTTAGAAATCCCCTAAGTTTAGATAACCCTGCTTATGGTTTATGCTTTAATTTTTTTATTTATGTTAAGCTTGAATATCTGTATCGATGTGAAGTTATAGGATTGCCTTAGACGTCCCAGAACCTTACATCTTATATATTGGGCACTGTTACCATATTGAGAACCTCCGGTTCTCATATCATATGTTGTTGTTGATTTTCAGATGCAGGTCGTAATTCACCTCAGTGAAATTGCAGACATGGTAACTCCAAAACTCTGTATTATTCTGTTTGTAACTAGTCGGTCTAAACTCCACGAGCTACTGCTAGAGTTCTTTTGTTTATTACACTTATGTATATCTATCTCGACTATTATTATATTAAGTCTCATGTTGCACTCTATGCCTTTCCGCTTTTAGTTATCATGTGTGGACGACTCGCACTTGTAAATCTGCTTTATGCGATTTTGAACTTTATTCCTTCATCGGGCTCCTAGTGTTATTATATCCTTCTATATTTATTAATGTATAAGATTTAGAACTGTTGTGGCACTTTGTTATTCTTTGCCTTACGGCTAGAGGTAAGGCCTAGGGTAACGGGGTGTTACATTAACTGCCAAAATGAATCTCTATAAATATCTCTTTGTCTCTCTCAAACCATACTCTAATTTTTACAACATTTTCATGTCCACTGATTTCAAATCTCCATCATTCCCCCATTTTTTTCAATTTTCACTCATTCACTACATTTCACACCCTTTTTCCCATTCTAGCATTCTTTACTAATTCATTGTCTCATGAAGAGTCTCCAAGTCACCCCTATTCACGGGTAATTGGAGAAAATGGAAGAGTTCACCGGCAGAGTTTATGAGGTTCTTTACGGGCTGTGCATAACTTCTTCATTAGGTTGTGCAAGCTCCTCCACAGACAAGGTTCTTGTAATCACGGGCCGTGTTTATCTCATCATTCCCTTTGCGATTTCTCTCTTCTTGTTGCCGCAAGAGTTGGGCTGTGCGACTTTTTTCATTATTCGTCTGATGTCTACAATAACAAATATTGCTCAAAGTCACCATCAATTATGGTAAGTCTGCCACTTCACTTCTCCTCCTCATCAATGCCATCCCTATTTTTTGGGTTCTTTTGGACTTAGATTTACCTTTGATACACTGAAACTTCAACTTTAATGTGTTTTTTCTTCTAGTCTAAAAGATCTGAAACAATTAATGCAAGGATTAAAAGTTGTACTAAATTATTGTGTTGTTCTTTTTATTGATGTTGAAATTAAATTTGTATTTATGCAATTTGTTTCAATGAAATTCCTTTTGTTTGTTGTTATTATAATTTGAAATTAAGTTTCTATTCATGTAATGTGTTTTTATTATCATGATCTGTGAATTGAACTTGTTGTGGGTGAATTAATTTATTTGAGATTTGTTTACATGTAATTTGCAATGTGTATATAGTCAACTTATTTGTTCTTCAAAGTTCTAATATAGATAGATTTGTTTAATTGCTATTCTACATACATAATACAGAATGCAAGTCACAAACATGAAGAATGGAAATAGATTTTTATAGACTATCAGGTTCACATTAACTTTATCATTTGTAGAAATAGAATTACAGTATATTGCTACTTTTATTCTGTCTCTAAAAAACACTATGAAGCATGAGTTGATGAATCATTCTTTTTTGTCTACATATGTTATTCCTCTATCTTTAGCAACTTGAAAGTGATAATACATTAAAAATGTAATGTTGTCTTGATTTTTTTTCTAGATTAAGAGAGTGTGATTGATACACTAAGGCTAAAATTCATGAAAGGGTATAGTATTAGTGTCTGTTCAGAACATTTTTATGCATGTTCCATTATTTCATTATACATTAGTGTTTAACAAATACATAGTTTAAACGAGGACTTTTATGAAATTTCTACAATTTTATTGTATAAACCAGTTATATAATACAATTTTATTCTATAATTATGAGCTGCTGTGTTTAGTAGATGCTAACGTGCTGAAACTCTAACTAGATATTTTTATTGATGCACACAAAATGTTTATCCTAACGGCTGAACAGTTTTTGTCACTAGAGTTGTGATTATCTTACTTGAACATTGATGATTCTTGATAGATTTTGTAACCGTTGTTCTCTTATGTAGTTAGAAATTGTTGCACCTCGCGTTCATGATATCCACATTTAGTTGCGCCCCGGAGACACGGTCAAAGCACGCCCATCCGATGTGCTTCTTTCATGACATGCTCTGGTCTCGGGTGTCTTCAAGTGGTATTCTAGCATTAGAAGAATTCTTGTCCATCCTGGACATCTGCGATACCCCTTGTTGAAATAAGATTCAATAAAGCAGACCACTTGTTTCCTTGGGCCGTAGAGAATAAAACATCATTTCCCACGGAAAAGAGGATAAGAATCTAATGTCGAAGAGGGATATAATTTTCCTTCACAAATTAGTGTTGGTTCTGAGTTTTTTATTCAATGTTTGATAACATCAACATGATGACTTATCTTTAATCAAATTATTTTAAGGAAATAAGCATATAGATGGCTTATAATGTTTTCTAGTCAGTGTTCCTGAAAAGTTCTTCTCGTAAGGAAGTAGATTATTGTACTAATTATTTATCCATGTTATATTTTTATTGTGATTTTAATTGTATCCTTTGATTGATGACAAAATGAGGTTGTTGATGTTGCAGATTATGCAGTAATTAGCGTAAGAGGCGTACCGTAATTTCAAGAAGACAATTGTGTAGTAAGGAGGATACAAAGGTTAGGTGAAATAAGAGGTAGGCTTAGGCTATGGGTTTTAGAGTATTAAATGTACTAACTAAAATTTTTAGGTTTAACTTAGTTACCAATTTTATTATTTATTTATGTTCTTGAAAATTTGGGATAATTGGCGTTACGTTGGTGTAAAAGAGAGTTTACGATTAAGTTCAAATTTTTTGGTGTATGTTGACCTATTTCTGCTCAATTCTTTATATATTATAATTATCCATTGTTTTTCATGAATTTTGAACACTTTGTTATGGGTGAAAGATGACACCAATTGGTTATAAAACAACAAATTTTAACTATCTAGCCCAAGAATTTTTTTCATAAAAAATTAACAATTCATCACATAAGGAAAATTACCTCAATAGTTATGTCAAAGTAGCGGTATGAAAATTAAAATGTTAAACGAATTGTTTCTAGTTATACAAGATAACTCCTAACCTGTTCGATTTCAATCTAAAATAATTCACAAAGTAAAAGCCTTTTGTGCCTCATCGTGAAACCATAACCATGCGATAGTAGTAGAGAGTGGTGCACGAAATTGCAATCACACTTTTGCAATCCCGCACAACTAACCAGCAAGTGCACTGGGTCGTCCAAGTAATACCTTACGTGAGTAAGGGTCGATCTCACGGAGATTGTCGGCTTGAAGCAATCTATGGTTATCTTGTAACTCTTAGTCAGGATATCAATAATTCTCAGGGTTAATTGTGAAGAGTAAAAGAACATGAAATAGATACTTGTTTTGCAGTAATGGAGAACAGGTTGAGGTTTTGGAGATGCTCTATCTTCTGAATCTCTGCTTTTCTACTGTCTTCTTCTTCATGCACGCAAGGCTCCTTCCATGGAAAGCTGTATGTAGCGTTTCACTGTTGTCAATGGCTACCTCCCATCCTCTCAGTGAAAATGTTCAACGCGCTCTGTCACAGCACGGCTAATCATCTGTCGGTTCTCAATCGGGTTGGAATAGAATCCAGTGATTCTTTTGCGTCTGTCACTAACGCCCATTTTTCAGGAGTTTGAAGCTCATCACAGTCATTCAATCCTTGAATCCTACTCAGAATACCACAGACAAGGTTTAGACCTTCCAGATTCTCTTGAATGCCGCCATCAATTCTAGCTTATACCACGAAGATTCTGATTAAGGAATCCAAGAGATATTCACTCAATCTAAAGTAGAATGGAGGTGGTTGTCAGGAACATGTTCATAGGTGAGAATGATGATTAGTGTCACGGATCATCACATTCATCAAGTTGAGGAACAAGTGATATCTTAGAATAGAAGCAAGCGTGATTGAATGAAAAACAGTAGTAATTGCATTAATCCACCAAGACACAGCAGACCTCCTCACCCCCAACCATGGGGTTTAGAGACTCATGACGTAGAAGATACAATAAGAAACGTGTAATGTGTCATGAGGTGTAGATACAATGTCAAAAGGTCCTATTAATAGTGAACTAGTAACCTAGGGTATACAAAAATGAGTAAATGACATAAAAATCCACTTCCGGGGTCCACTTGGTGTGTGCTTGGGCTGAGCATTGAAGCTTTCATGTGTAGAGACTTTTCCTGGAGTTAAACGCCAGCTTTTGTGCCAGTTTGGGCGTTTAACTCCAATTTTTGTGCCAGTTCTGGCGTTAAACGCCGGGAATTCTGAAGCTGATTTACAACGCCAGTTTGGGCCATCAAATCTCGGGCAAAGTATGGACTATTATACATTGTTGGAAAGCCCAGGATGTCTACTTTTCAAAGCAATTGAGAGCGTGCCAATTGGGCTTCTGTAGCTCCAGAAAATCTACTTCGAGTGAAGGAAGGTCAGAATCCAACAGCATCTGTAGTCCTTTTTCAGCCTCTGAATCAGATTTCTGCTCAGGTCCCTCAATTTCAGCCAGAAATTACCTGAAATTACAGAAAAACACACAAACTCATAGTAAAGCCCAGAAAAGTGAATTTTAAATAAAAACTAATAAAAACATACTAAAAACTAACCAAAATATACTAAAAACATACTAAAAATAGTGCC
Source organism: Arachis duranensis (assembly GCF_000817695.3). Lineage (NCBI taxonomy): Eukaryota > Viridiplantae > Streptophyta > Magnoliopsida > Fabales > Fabaceae > Arachis > Arachis duranensis. The sequence continues at coordinate 37,963,362 of NC_029775.3, forward strand.
AAAAAGCGTATAAATTATCCGCTCATCACAACACCAAACTTAAATTGTTGCTTGTCCCCAAGCAACTGAAAATCAATTAGGATAAAAAGAAGAGAACATACTATAGACTCCAAAATATCAATGAAGCTTAGCTCCAATTAGATGAGCGGGACTAGTAGCTTTTTGCTTCTGAACAGTTTTGGCATCTCACTTTATCCTTTGAAGATTAGAATGATTGGCATCTATAGGAACTCAGAATTCAAATAGTGTTATTGATTCTCCTAGTTAAGTGTGATGATTCTTGAACATAGTTATTCTATGAGTCTTGATTGTGGCCCAAAGCACTCTGTCTTCCAGTATTACCACCGGATACATACATGCCATAGACACATAAATGGGTGAACCTTTGTAAATTGTGACTCAGCTTTGCTAGAGTCCCCAACTAGAGGTGTCCAGGGTTCTTAAGCACACTCTTTTTGCCTTGGATCATTTTTCATCATTTTTTTGAATACACTGCTTTTTCTTGCTTCAAGAATCAATTTGATAATTTTTCAGATTCTCAATAACATTTCTCCTTTTCCATCATTCTTTCAAGAGCCAACTAGTTTAACATTCTTTAATCAACAAATTCAAAAGACATATGCACTGACAAGACTCAACAATAAATATAAGATAAGACCAATAGTAATAGAAAATAGAAAATTAAAAACAGAAATTTAAATGACTCTAAAATAGATTCCTAATGATAGAGGTTATCACAGAGTTAGGACTCAACAACCTTGATTTTGAGAAGTGGATGCTCCCTCAACTTGTGGGGTATTTGACCCTTCAATGGAGAGCTTTTGGCGCTTTAGCTCCTGTAGCTCACGCCCCTGCTTCTCTTGTTCTTTTAGCAATTTACAGAGCATACAGTTTTGATTCTGCTGTTCTTCCTTAATTTGTTCCATAGCTTCTTGCAGCTTGGCAACAGATGCTTCTAGGTGGGTCCAGTAGTCAATTTCAGGAAGTTCAGGGAGGAACTCATGCGCCCTCCTTTTAATAGAGCTGTCTTGTGTTTGTCCTTCCATTGACTTCTTGGTGATTGGGTGTTCAATTGGGATGAATTCATCTACTCCCATCCTCACCCCAGCATCTTTACATAGCAAAGAGATTAAGCTTGGGTAAGCCAGTTTGGCTTCAGTGGAGTTCTTGTTTGCAATTGTGTAGATCTCACAAGCAATCAGATGATGACCCTCCACTTCTTTTCCCAGCATAATGCAATGAATCATCACTGCTCTCTTGATAGTGACCTCAGAACGGTTGCTAGTGGGCAATATGGAACGCCCAATGAAGTCTAGCCAACCTCTTGTAATTGGTTTGAGATCTCCCCTCTTGAGTTGGTTTGGGACACCTTTTGAATTGGTTGTCCACTTAGTTCCAGGAAGGCATATGTCCTCTAGAACTTGATCCAACCCCTTATCCGCTCTCACCATTCTCCTATTAAAGGATTCAGGATCATCTTGCAGTTGAGGCAATTTGAAGATCTCTCTTATTTTGTCCAGATGGAAGTAAATAATTCTTTCTCTGACCATGGTTCTGTAGGTATGAAAAGCAGTTCCAGTCATTCTCTGCTTATCTGTCAGCCACAGATTTGAGTAGAATTCCTGAACCATGTTCCTTCCAACCTTTGTCTCAGGGATGGTTAGAACTTCCCATCCTCTATTTCGAATTTGCTCTTGGATCTCCGGATATTCATCTTCTTTCAGATCGAATCTGACTTCCGGGATCACTGACCTCAGACCCATTATTTTGTGGTAATGGTCTGCATGTTCTTTGGTAAGAACTTTTCTTGATTCCAAAGATTCTTTGGAGTATTCTCTTTCTTGCCTCTTGAATTGGTTTGTTTTCCCTTGGGAGCCATGATATTGATAAATCTTGGCTTAGTGATCACGAAAAAGCACACCAAACTTAGAGGTTTGCTTGTCCTCAAGCAAAAGAAAGGAAAGAGGAGAGAGAAGAGGAGAGCAAATTCGAATGGTGGGGAGAGGGGGATGGTCGAGCCTTATTTATAAAGGGAGGGGGAGAGATTTCGAAAATTTTGGAGGAGATTTGAGAAGATATGGAAAGAATTTGAGAAGATAATTGAGTTTTTGGAGAATGATTTAGAAAATTGTTTAATTTTCGAATTTTGAGGACGAATGATGAAAGTTTGTAATGTGTATATTCAGAAAATTATGGATCAAACCAAGAAAGTTTGAAAAAATTTGAAGTGGAAAACAAAATCTCCTCCCCCTGCCTTTCTGGCGTTAAACGCCCAGAATGGTATCCATTCTGGCGTTTAACGCCCACTTGGTGGCCATTATGGGCGTTTAACGCCCAGCCAGATGCCCTGGCTGGCGTTAAACGCCAGAAACCCCTTTATCACTGGGCGTTTTGCTAAACGCCCAGGATGCTGCACACCTGGCGTTAAACGCCCAGAATGGTGCCCATTCTGGCGTTTAACGCCCAAAATGGTACCTTTACTGGCGTTAAACGCCTAGAATGGTATCTATTCTGGCGTTTAATGCCCGAGTACCCCTTACTGGCATTTTTTCGCCAGCAAGCTCCTTTTCTTTGCTTTTTGCACTGAATCCTTGTATAACTCTGTGAATTCCTTCAATTTTGATGATCGCCCTTTGAGAATATGTATATCAAACTTTTAAAGAACAATTAACCTGCTAATGACTGGGTTACCTCCCAGCAAGCGCTTCTTTATTGTCTTTAGCTGGACCTT
>NC_029775.3:37967212-37972575 GCF_000817695.3 Arachis duranensis
TGGTTCTCTGTCCCTTTTCTGTCTCTTATTTCTATATCAAACTCTTGCAGAAGCAATACCCACCTTATGAGCCTGGGTTTTGAATCCTGCTTTGTGAGTAAGTATTTAAGAGCAGCATGGTCAGTGTACACAATCACTTTTGACCCTACTAAGTAGGATCTAAACTTGTCAATGGCATAAACCAATGCAAGTAATTCTTTTTCTGTGCATCATTTAGAACACGGATAGCATAATAAATGACGTGCAGAAGCTTGTTATGCCTCTGTCCCAACACTGCACCAATGGCATGGTCACTGGCATCACACATTAGTTCAAATGGTAATGTCCAGTCTGGTACAGAGATGACTGGTGTTGTGACCAGCTTGGCTTTTAGGGTCTCAAATGCCTGCAGACACTGTGTGTCAAACACAAATGGTGTGTTAGCAGCTAGCAGGTTACTCAGAGGTTTCGCAATTTTTGAAAAATCCTTTATAAACCTTCTGTAGAATCCTGCATGTCCCAAAAAGCTTCTGATTGCCTTAACATTGGCAGGTGGTGGTAATTTTTCAATTACCTCTACCTTTGCTTGATCCACCTCTATTCCCTTGCTTGAAATTTTATGCCCAAGGACAATTCCCTCAGTCACCATGAAGTGACATTTTTCCCAGTTTAAAACCAGGTTGGTCTCTTGGCATCTTTTCAGAACAAGTGCTAGATGGTTAAGCCAGGAGTTGAATGAGTCTCCAAATATTGAAAAGTCATCCATGAAGACTTCCAGAAATTTCTCTACTATATCTGAGAAGATGGAAAGCATGCACCTCTGAAAGGTTGCAGGTGCATTGCACAGACCAAAAGGCATCCTTCTATAGGCAAATACTCCAGAAGGACATGTAAATGCTGTTTTCTCTTAGTCTTGAGGATCTACTGCAATTTGGTTGTAACCTGAATAACCATCCAAAAAGCAATAATATTCATGACCTGCTAGTCTCTCTAGCATCTGGTCTATGAATGGTAAAGGAAAATGATCCTTTCTGGTGGTTGTATTGAGCCTTCTGTACTCAATACACATACGCCATCCTGTAACTGTTCTTGTGGGAACCAGTTCATTTTTTTCATTATGAACCACTGTCATGCCTCCCTTCTTGGGGACAACTTGGACAGGGCTCACCCAGGGGCTATCAGAAATAGGATAAATAATCCCAGCCTCTAGTAACTTAGTGACCTCTTTCTGCACCACCTCCTTCATGGCTGGATTTAGCCGCCTCTGTGGTTGAACCACTGGCTTGGCATTATCTTCCAATAGGATCTTGTGCATGCATCTTGCTGGGCTAATGCCCTTAAGATCACTTATGGACCACCTAAGAGCTGTCTTATGTGTCCTTAGCACTTGAATTAGTGCTTTCTCTTCCTGTGAGTTTAAAGCAAAGCTTATAATCACTGGAAAAGTGTCACCTTCTCCCAGAAATGCATACTTCAGGGATGGTGGTAGTGGCTTGAGCTCGAGTTTAGGAGGCTTACCCTCTTCCTGAGGAATTTTCAGAGGTTCTTTTATTTCCTCTGGTTCCTCCAGGTCAAACTGTACATCTTTAAAGATATCCTCTAGCTCTGATTCGAGACTCTCAGTCATATTGATCTCTTCCACTAAAGAGTCAATAATATCAGTGCTCATGCAGTCATTTGATGTGTTTGGATGCTGCATAGCTTTGATAGCATTCAACTTGAACTCATCCCCATTGACTCTCAGGGTCACTTCCCCTTTTTGTACATCAATGAGAGTTTGTCCAGTTGCTAGGAAGGGTCTTCCTAGGATGTACGCTTTTTGGCATTGTTTTTAGTATGTTTTTAGTATGTTTTAGTTAGTTTTTATTATATTTTTATTAGTTTTTAGTTAAAATTCACTTTTCTGGACTTTACTATGAGTTTGTGTGTTTTTCTGTGATTTCAGGTATTTTCTGGCTGAAATTGAGGGATCTGAGCAAAAATCTGATTCAGAGGCTGAAAAGGACTACAGATGTTGTTGGATTCTGACCTCCCTACACTCGAAGTGGATTTTCTGGAGTTACAGAAGTCCAATTGGCGCGCTCTCAACTGCGTTGGAAATTAGACATCCTGGGCTTTTCAGCAATGTATAATAGTCTATACTTTGCCCGAGATTTGATGGCCTAAACAGGCGTTCCAAGTCAGCTCAAGAATTCTGGCGTAAAACGCCGGAACTGGCACAAGAATGGGAGTTAAATGCCCAAACTCGCACAAAAGCTGGCGTTTAACTCCAAGAAGAGTCTCTATACAAAAATGCTTCAATGCTCAGCCCAAGCACACACCAAGTGGGCCCGGAAGTGGATTTTTATGTCATTTACTCATTTCTGTAAACCCTAGCTACTAGTTCTATATAAATAGGACCTTTTACTATTGTATTTACATCTTTTGATCACTTTAGATCCTTAGATCATCTTTGGACGTGTAGTTCTTAGATCATTGGGGTGGCTATCTTTGAGTAGTCTTATGCTATCTTATATCATGGGGGCTGGCCTCTCGGCCATGGGAGGCTGGCCATTCGGCCATGCCTAGACCTTGTTCTTATGTATTTTCAACGGTGGTGTTTCTACACACCATAGATTAAGGTGTGGAGCTCTGCTGTACCTCGAGTATTAATGCAATTACTATTGTTCTTCTATTCAATTCAGCTTATTCTTGTTCTAAGATATCACTTGTTCCTCAACTTAATGAATGTGATGATCCGTGACACTCATCATCATTCTCACCTATGAATGTGTGCCTGACAACCACCTCCGTTCTACCTTAGATTGAGTGGATATCTCTTGGGTTCCTTAATCAGAATCTTCGTGGTATAAGCTAGAATTGATGACGGCATTCAAGAGAATCCGGAAGGTCTAAACCTTGTCTGTGGTATTCTGAGTAGGATTCAAGGATTGAATGACTGTGACGAGCTTCAAACTCGCGATTGTAGGGCGTTAGTGACAGACACAAAAGAATCACTGGATTCTATTCTGACATGATCGAGAATCGACAGCTGAATAGCCGTGCTGTGACAGAGCGCGTTGAACATTTTCACTGAGAGGACGGGATTGTAGCCATTGACAACGGTGATGCCCAACATACAGCTTGCCATGGAAAGGAGTAAGAAGGACTGGATGAAGATAGTAGGAAAGCAGAGAGACGGAAGGGACAAAGCATCTCCATACGCTTATCTGAAATTCTCATCAATGAATTACATAAGTATCTCTATCTTTATTTTATGCTTTATTCATAAATCATTCATAACCATTTGAATCTGCCTGACTGGGATTTACAAGATGACCATAGCTTGCTTCATACCAACAATCTCCGTAGGACCGACCCTTACTCGCGTAAGGTTTATTACTTGGACGACCCAGTGCACTTGCTGGTTAGTTGTGTGAAGTTGTGATAAAGAGTTGAGATTACAATTGTGCGTACCATGTTGATGGCGCCATTAATGATCACAATTTCGTGCACCAAATTTTTGGCGCCGTTGCCGGGGAATTAAATGTCCTAACTACAGCTTCGCATTTGTTCCCTGCAATAACAGTGCCAAGTTTTGATCCGGCAACAACACCAAGTTTTTGGCGCCGTTGTCGGGAATTGTTTGAGTTTGCACAACTGACGGTTCATCTTGTTGCTTAGATTGGGTATTTTTCAGAATTTTTAAGAATGAATTCTAGTGTTTCAAGGTGATGTTCTTATCATCACCAAAGCTGATTGATCTTCATCAATTTAGCTCTTGAATGTAATGTCCTACTGAAGCTTAGCTAGCCAAGTCTAATTCCTTTAGACTAAAGCTTTAGACTAACATTGCATGATTCCTGGAATTCTTATTAAAAATTTTGAATTTCTTTATTTTCTTCTCCTTATAATTTTCGAAAAAAAAACCAAAAAAATTACAAAATCTTAAAAACCAAAAATATTTCTTATTTGAGTCAAGTGTCTCATTTTAAATTTGGTGTCAATTGCATGTTTCTGTTCTTCTTGCATTTATCATGTGTCTTCATTGATCTTCAAGTTGTTCTTGATGATTTACTTGCTCTGATCCTTAAATTCTCTTGTTTTGTGTGATTTGTTGTTTCTCATATGCATTCTCAATTTGTTAGTGTCAGTAGTATACAAACTTCTAAGTTTGGTGTCTTGCATGCATTGTTTATTTGATTTTAGTTGCATTTTGATTTTTTCTCATCATTAAAAATCCAAAAAAAATTTCAAATTTTTATCTTTTCAAGTCAATAATGCAGAGAATTGAAGATTCAGAACATACAGCAGAGGAATTACACAGAAAAAGCTGGGCGTTCAAAACGCCCAGTAAGGAAGGAAAATTGGCGTTTAAACGCCAGCCAGGGTACCTGGCTGGGCGTTTAACGCCCAAAAGGGTAGCATTTTGGGCATTAAACAAGTGACTGGTGCACAGAATTGCAATCACACTTTTCACAACTCCGTACAACTAACCCAGCAGATGTATTGGGTTGTTCAAGTTTTCATAATTTTTCAAAATCAAATCTTTTTCAAATCATATCTTTTCAATCATATCTTTTCAAAATTAATTTCTTTCCATTTTCAAAAATACTTGCTAACAATTAATGATTTGATTCAACATTTCAAGTATGTTGCCTTTTCTGTTGAGAAAGGTTTAATGTTTGAATCATATCTTTTTTTGTTAGCCAAGTCATTGATTTTAAAAATCAAATCTTTTTAAATTATTTTTCAATCATATCTTCTCAATCATATCTTTTTAATCACATCTATTTCAAAATCTTTTTCAAAAATCACTTTATCTCTTTCCCAATCATATTTTTCGAAAATCATTCTTCAATTTTTCAAAATGTTTTTAAAATCTTTTTAAATTTATTTTCGAAAATTTCTTCCCCTCTTCTCACATCCTTCTATTTATGGACTAACATGTATAATTCGAACTCTATCTTTCTAAGTTCGAATTCTTCTACCTCTTCCTTCTACTTTTCTTTTCCTCTGACACCTTAAGGAATCTCTATACTATGACATAGAGGATTCCATATTTTCTTGTTTTGTTCTCTTTCATATGAGCAGGAGCAAAGACAAAAGCATTCTTGTTGAGGCTGACCCTGAACCTGAAAGGACCTTGAAGAGAAAGCTAAGAGAAGCTAAAGCACAATTCTCTATAGAGGACCTAACAGAAATCTTCAAATAAGAAGACATGGCAGCCGAAAACAACAACAATGCCAACAATGCAAGGAAGGTGCTAGGTGACTTTACTGCACCTACTCCCGACAGAAGCATCTCTATCCCTGCCATTGGAGCAAACAACTTTGAGCTTAAGCCTCAATTAGTTTCTCTAATGCAACAGAATTGCAAGTTCCATGGACTTCCATTGGAAGATC
>NC_029775.3:37972718-37976443 GCF_000817695.3 Arachis duranensis
TGTAAGAGACAGAGCTAGGATATGGTTGGACTCACAACCTAAAGAAAGCCTAAACTCTTGGGAAAAGCTAGTCAATGCCTTATTGGCAAAGTTCTTTCCACCTCAAAAATTGAGTAAGCTAAGAGTGGAAGTCCAAACCTTCAGACAGAAGGAAGGTGAATCCCTCTATGAAGTTTGGGAAAGATACAAACAATTGATCAGAAAGTGTCCTTCTGACATGCTTTCTGAGTGGAGCATCATGGGTATCTTCTATGATGGTCTGTCTGAACTGTCCAAGATGTCATTGGATAGCTCTGCTGGAGGATCTCTTCATCTGAAGAAGACGCCTACAGAAGCTCAAGAACTCATTGAAATGGTTGCAAATAACCAATTCATGTACACTTCTGAAAGGAATCCTGTGAACAATAGGATGAATCAGAAGAAAGGAGTTCTTGAGATTGATACTCTGAATGCCATATTGGCTCAGAACAAAATATTGACTCAGCAAGTCAATATGATTTCTCAAAGTCAATCTGGAATGCAAGCTGCACCAGGCGGTACTAAGGATGCTTCATCTGAAGAAGAAGCTTTTGATCCTGAGAACCCTTCAATGGAAGAAGTGAATTACATGGGAGAACCTTATGGAAACACCTATAATCCTTCATGGAGAAATCATCCAAATCTCTCATGGAAGGATCAACAGAGACCTCAACAAGGTTTCAACAACAATAATGGTGGAAGAAACAGGTTTAGCAATGGCAAGCCTTCTCCATCATCTTCTCAGCAACAGACAGAGAATTCTAAGCAGAGCCACTCTGACTTAGCAACCATGGTCTTTGATCTAATCAAAACCACTCAAAGTTTCATGACTGAAACAAGGTCCTCCATTAGAAACTTGGAGGCACAAGTGGGTCAGCTGAGCAAGAAAGTCAATGAACTCCCTCCTAGCACTCTTCCAAGCAATACAGAAGAGAATCCAAAAGGAGAGTGCAAGGCCATCAACATGGCCGAACTTGGAGAGGAGAAAGAGGCAGTGAGCACCACTGAGGAAGACCTCAATGGACGTCTACTGGCCTCCAATGAGTTCCCTAATGAGAAACCATGGGAATCTGAGGCTCACACTGAGACCATAGAGTTTCCATTGGATTTACTTCTACCATTCATGAGCTCTGATGAGTATTCTTCCTCTGAAGAGGATGAAGATGTCACTGAAGAGCAAGTTGCTAAGTACCTTGGAGCAATCATGAAGCTAAATGACAAAGGATACCAAAAGGCGAGTCGTAATAGCCTCATCATCGGCAGGCTTGATGACAAGTCATCATATACCCATTTTTCAAGCTAATTTCATTTGTTTTGTTAGTCTTTATGCACTTTCTTGCTTCCTAAGTAAGTGATTTGGAGTGAAAATGCATAACTTCTTTAAATCAAGCAACCACCATTAAATTGATGTTAACTCATGAGGTTTAAGCTAATTTTAATTGGATTTTAATTGATTTATAAGCCTTGTGAATTTAGTGATACTTGGAGTGGTTGTTTTGGTTTATTGTAGGTGAAGAAAAGAATAAAAGAGAAAAGCGTGGCCTAAAAGTGTGGCCAAAGGAGAAAAAGGCGTGGCTTATGAAGGAGGGAAGCAAGCATTGCCCTCCACAAAGGCACACTGCCCTCTAGGAGGGCAACATAAGGGAACAAAGCATGAAAGGCAACTCTGCCCTGCCCACTATAAGGGCAGAGCACAAATCGCCTGCCCACTACAAGGGCAGAGCACAAATTTGTGCCTTAGAATCAAGAAGAAGAAAATGTTGCCCTGCCCTCCACAAGGGCAGTATCGGGCTCACCAAGGAAGAAAATCAAAGGAAAAATGCCTATAATGTTTGCCACAAGAGTTGAACACGGGACCATGAGGAAGCAAGGAATTAAGCCTCACTTTGGTACCAAGAAAGCCAAGGAAAATGGGTAGCGTGTGTAGCATCCAAGTTTCGAACGCGGGACTTCATGTTGGAAACACTGCCCTGCCCTCCGCGAGGGCAGGGCAGCATTTCGTTGTGGCACGGCCAGCACACAAATCTGGCGCACCAAAGCAACATTCGGCAGCACCAGCAGCGCACCAAGGCACCAATCTGGCGCACCGAATTTTTCTGCCCTGCCCTCCGCGAGGGCAGGGCAGCATCCTGCGCACCAAGCCGTACCACGCCCGCACCACACACGCACCACACATCAATTTTCTGCCCTGCCCTCCACAAGGGCAGGGCAGCCTCCTGGAAGCTATTATTTTTGGGCTAAAATTTGATTAAAAATCCAATAAAATTCATTTCTTCACCAAATCAAAAGCCCATCCAAATCCCAAGATCCAAGAATAGAAAGTGTATAAATAGGAGCTAGTTTGATGTAATTAGGACTTTTTGCTTGACTTTTGAATTTTTCACTTTCTTTGAGCTTTGAATTTTTGCAACTTTTCTTGAGAGACTGAACCGAGATTTCAGAGAATTGGGGAGGAGAATTGATCTCTCTTCTTCCTCGTTCTTGCTTGGGCATTTTTAATTTCCTTGTTTTGAGTTTTGGGTGTGAAGAATTGAGGAAATTCTGTCTCAATCTCCATTCAAAATATCTTTAAACATTTTTCTGCATAATTGAGTTCAATTTACATTCCCTTTACTGCTTCTTCTTCAATTTCTTGTCAATTGCTTTGAGAACTTGGATCTGGGAGGGCAATTGAGATCTAGGCTTTGCTACCTAGTCTCTGAAGTCCTGAGATCCCAATTTCCTTTGGTTCTTCTATGAACCTTTGCTGCACTTAATTTCTTTACTGTTTGAGTTCTAATTGCTTCTAATTCAATTTCTGCTCTAGTAACTGTGGCAATTCAATTTCTCTTTGTTTAGATTCTGCAATCCCAGTCCTCAAATCCCTTTTATATTCAAGCAATTTACATTTCTTGCCATTTAAGTTACTGCAATTTACATTTCTTGCACTTTAAGTTTCAGTCATTTAATTTCTTGTCCTTTAAGATTCAGTCTATTTTACTTTCCTGTCCTTTAATTTACTGCAATTCTCCCCTCTCCCTTTACATTCCAAGCAATTTAGCTTCTGTTAAATACAACCCACTCAACCAAAACTTAATTTGCTTGACTAAATCAACCACTAAACTAAAATTGCTCAATCCTTCAATCCCTGTGGGATCGACCTCACTCATGTGAGTTATTATTACTTGATGCGACCCGGTACACTTGCCGGTGAGTTTTGTGCTGGATCGTTTTCCACACATCAACAAGTTATTTGGTAATGAGACTTGGGAGGATGAACCCCCTTTGCTCACCAAAGAACTGGCTGACTTGTCTAGGCAGAAACTACCTCAAAAGAGACAGGACCCTGGGAAGTTCTCAATACCTTGTACAATAGGCACCATGACCTTCAAGAAGGCTTTGTGTGACCTAGGGTCAAGCATAAACCTCATGCCTCTCTCTGTAATGGAGAAGCTAGGGATCTTTGAGGTGCAAGCTATAAGAATCTCACTAGAGATGGCAGACAATTCAAGAAAACAAGCTTATGGACTTGTAGAGGATGTTCTGGTAAAAGTTGAAGACCATTACATCCCTACTGATTTCATTAGTCCTAGAGACTGGGAAGTGCATGGATGAATCCATCATCCTTGGCAGACCCTTCCTAGCCATAGCAAAGTCTGTGATTGATGTTGACAGAGGAGAATTGATCATTCAAGTGTATGAAGAATCCTTTGTGTTTAAGGCTCAAG
>NC_029775.3:37976686-37993348 GCF_000817695.3 Arachis duranensis
TGTCAAGCTACTGACATTAAAGAAGCGCTTGTTGGGAGGCAACCCAATGTTATATTTATCTATATTTCCTTTGTTATTTTATGTTTTCTGTAGATTGATGATCATGGGAAGTAACAAAATCAATTGAAAAAGCAAAAACAGCATGAAAAATAGAAAGAAAAACAGCACACTCTGGAGGAAAAACTTGATGGCCTTTAAACGGCAGTAAGGGCAGCAAATGGGCGTTTAACGCCCAGTCTGGCACCATTATGGGCGTTTAACGCCAGAAAAGGGGACCAGACTGGCGTTAAATGCCAGGAAAGGGCAAGAAGCTAGCGTTAAACGCCAGAAATGGGCACCAGCCCAGCGTTTAACGCCAGAATTGGCATAAGGGAGCATTTTTGCTCGCCACTTGGTGCAGGGATTAATTTTCCTTGACACCTAAGGATCTGTGGACCCCACTGGATCCCCACCACTCTCTCTCTTCTTCACCCATTCACTAATCACCTCAACACCTCTTCCCCAAAAACCCCTCACCTATCAAATCTCACTATTCTCTTCACCACTCACATCCACCCTTCATAAAACCCCACCTACCTCGCCATTCAAATTCAAACAACTTTCCCTCCCAACCCACCCTCACATGACCGAACCCTACCCCTCTCTCCACCCCTATATAAACCCAGTTTCACCCCTTCATTTTCACACAACCAAAACACTACTTCTCCCCCTTGGTCGAACCACAAAGCCACCTCTATCTCCTCTATTTCTTCTTCTTCTACTCTCTTCTTTTTTCTTTTGCTCGAGGACGAGCAAACCTTCTAAGTTTGGTGTGGTAAAAGCATTGCTTTTTGTTTTTCCATAACCATTTATGGCATCTAAGGCCGGAGAAACCTCTAGAAAGAGGAAAGGGAAGGCAAAAGCTTCCACCTCCGAGTCATGGGAGATGGAGAGATTCATCTCAAGGGTGCATCAAGACCACTTCTATGAAGTTGTGGCCATGAAGAAGGTGATCCCCGAGGTCCCTTTCAAACTCAAAAAGAGTGAATATCCGGAGATCCGACATGAGATCCGAAGAAGAGGTTGGGAAGTTCTTACCAACCCCATTCAACAAGTCGGAATCTTAATGGTTCAAGAGTTCTATGCCAATGCAGGGATCACCAAGATCCATGATTAAAGTGTGAACTCGGACCCAAAGAATTGGCTTACAATGGTTCGAGGAAAATGCTTAGATTTTAGTCCGAAAAATGTAAGGTTGGCATTCAACTTGCCCATGATGCAAGGAGATGAACACCCTTACACTAGAAGGGTCAACTTTGATCAAAGGTTGGACCAAGTCCTCATAGACATTTGTGAAGAGGGCGCTCAATGGAAGAGAGATTCAAGAGGGAAGCCGATTCAACTGAGAAGGCATGACCTCAAGCCCGTGGTTAGGGGATGGTTGGATTTTATCCAACGCTTAATCATTCCCACTAGCAACCGGTCCGAAGTTACTATAGACCGGGCCATCATGATTCATAGCATCATGATTGTAGAGGAAATAGAAGTTCATGAGGTTATATCCCAAGAACTTTATAAGGTGGCGAACAAGTCCTCTACTTTGGCAAGGTTAGCCTTCCCTCATCTCATTTGTCACCTCTGTTATTCAATCGGAATTGACATAGAGAGAGACATCCTCATTTATGAAGACAAGCCCATCACTAAGAAGAGGATGGAGCAAACAAGAGATCCTACTCACCATGAAATCCCTGAGATACCTCAAGGGATGCACTTTCCTCCACAAAACTATTGGGAGCAAATCAACACCTCCCTAGGAGAGTTGAGTTCCAACATGGGACAACTAAGGGTGGAGCACCAAGAACATTCCATTCTCCTCCATGAAATTAGAGAAGATCAAAGAATCATAAGAGAGGAGCAACAAAGGCAAGGAAGAGACATTGAGGAGCTCAAGCACTCCATAAGATCTTTAAGAGGAAGAACAAGCCGCCATCACTAAGGTGGACTCGTTCTTTAACTTCCTTGTTCTTTATTTTCCTATTTTTTGAATTTTTATGCTTATGTTCATCATCTATGTTTGTGTCTTATGATCATTAGTGTCTTAGTGTCTATGCCTTAAAGTTATGAATGTCCTATGAATCCATCACCTTTCTTAAATGAAAAAATGTTCTTAATTGGAAAAGAGAAGAATTGCATGAATTTTGAATTTTATAACAGATTAATTATTTTGATGTGGTAGCAATAATTTGTTCTCTGAATGTATGCTTGAACAGTGCATATGTCTTTTGAATTTGTTGTTCATAAATGTTGGCTCTTGAAATAATGATGAAAAAGGAGACATGTTACTGAGGATCTGAAAAACCATAAAAATGATTCTTGAAGCAAGAAAGAGCATTGAATTAAAAAAAAAGAAAAAAATGAAAAAAAAAAGAAGAAAAAGAAAAAAATAAAAAAGTTGTGATCCAAGGCAAAAAGAGTGTGCTTAAGAACCCTAGACACCTCTAATTGGGGACTCTAGCAAAGCTGAGTCACAATCTGAAAAGCTTCACCCAGTTATGTGTCTGTGGCATGTATGTATCCGGTGGTAATACTGGAAGACAGAGTGCTTTGGGCCATGGCCAAGACTCATAAAGTAGCTATGTTCAAGAATCATCATACTTAACTAGGAGAATCAATAACACTATCTGGATTCTGTGTTCCTAAAGAAGCCCATCATTCTGAATTTCAAAGGATAAAGTGAGATGCCAAAACTGTTCAGAGGCAAAAAGCTAAAAGCCCCGCTCATCTAACTAATACTGATCTTCATAGATGTTTTTGGAATTCATTGCATATTCTCTTCCTTTTATCTTATTTGATCTTCAGTTGCTTGGAGACAAGCAACAATTTAAGTTTGGTGTTGTGATGAGTGGAAAATTTATACGCTTTTTGGCATTGTTTTTAGTGTGTTTTAGTTAGTTTTTATTATATTTTTATTAGTTTTTAGTTAAAATTCACTTTTTTGGACTTTACTATGAGTTTGTGTGTTTTTCTGTGATTTCGGGTATTTTCTGGCTGAAATTGAGGGACCTGAGCAAAAATCTGATTCAGAGGCCGAAAAGGACTGCAGATGCTGTTGGATTCTGACCTCCCTGCACTCGAAGTGGATTTTCTGGAGTTACAGAAGCCAAATTGGCGTGCTCTCAACTGCGTTGGAAATTAGACATCCTGGGCTTTTCAGAAATGTATAATAGTTTATACTTTGCCCGAGATTTGATGGCCCAAACAGGCGTTCCAAGTCAGCTCAAGAATTCCGGCGTAAAACGCTGGAACTGGCACTAGAATGGGAGTTAAACGCCCAAACTGGCTCAAAAGCTGGCGTTTAACTCCAAGAAGAGTCTCTACACGAAAATGATTCAATGCTCAGCCCAAGCACACACCAAGTGGGCCCGGAAGTGGATTTTTATGTCATTTACTCATTTCTGTAAACCCTAGCTACTAGTTCTCTATAAATAGGACCTTTTACTATTGTATTTACATCTTTTGATCACTTTAGATCCTTAGATCATCTTTGGACATCTAGTTCTTAGATCATCGGGGTAGCTATCTTTGAGTAGTCTTATGCTATCTTATATCATGGGGGCTGGCCTTTCGGCCATGCCTAGACCTTGTTCTTATGTATTTTCAACGGTGGAGTTTCTACACACCACAGATTAAGGTGTGGAGCTCTGCTGTACCTCGAGTATTAATGCAATTACTATTGTTCTTCTATTCAATTCAGCTTATTCTTGTTCTAAGATATCACTTGTTCCTCAACTTGATGAATGTGATGATCCGTGACACTCATCATCATTCTCACCTATGAACATGTGCCTGACAACCACCTCCGTTCTACCTTAGATTGAGTGGTTATCTCTTGGGTTCCTTAATCAGAATCTTCGTGGTATAAGCTAGAATTGATGGCGGCATTCAAGAGAATCCGGAAGGTCTAAACCTTGTATGTGGTATTCTGAGTAGGATTCAAGGATTGAATGACTGTGACGAGCTTCAAACTCGCGATTGTAGGGCGTTAGTGACAGACGCAAAAGAATCGCTGGATTCTATTCCGACATGATCGAGAACCGACAGTTGAATAGCCGTGCTGTGACAGAGCGCGTTGAACATTTTCACTGAGAGGACGGGATTGTAGCCATTGACAACGGTGATGCCCAACATTCAGCTTGCCATGGAAAGGAGTAAGAAGGACTGGATGAAGACAGTAGGAAAGCAGAGAGACAGAAGGGACAAAGCATCTCCATACGCTTATCTGAAATTCTCATCAATGAATTACATAAGTATCTCTATCTTTATTTTATGCTTTATTCATAAATCATTCATAACCATTTGAATCTGTCTGACTGAGATTTACAAGATGACTATAGCTTGCTTCATACTAACAATCTCCGTGGGATCGACCCTTACTCGCGTAAGGTTTATTACTTGGACGACCTAGTGCACTTGCTGGTTAGTTGTGCGAAGTTGTGATAAAGAGTTGAGATTACAATTGTGCGTACCATGTTGATGGCGCCATTGATGATCACAATTTCGTGCACCATGGATGCAGGTATTAGATTGATAGTTGCTCCAAGGTCACATAGGGCTGTCTTAGTACAAGCACCTTCTAATGTGCATGGTATCATAAAGCTTCATGGATCTTGAAGCTTCTCTGGTAAGCTCTTCAGAATGACTGCACTGCATTCTTCAGTGAGAAACACTTTTTCAGTTTCTCTCCAATCCTTCTTATGACTTAAGATCTCTTTCATGAACTTAGCATAAGAAGGTATTTGCTCAAGTGCTTCTGCAAACAGAATCTTTATTTCAAGAGTCCTGAGATAGTCTGCAAAGTGGGCAAATTGCTTATCTTGTTCCGCTTGGCGGAGTTTCTGAGGATAAGGCATCTTGGTTTTATACTCTTCAACCTTAGTTGCTGCAGGTTTATTTCCTACAGAAGTGGTTGGAGAAGCCTTCTTAGAGGGGTTACTATCAGCACTCTCAGGTGTCTGATTCCTCATTGGCGTTTGAACGCCAGGATTGGATGAGAAATGGGCATTTAACGCCAACTTTTCTCCCCTTTCTGGCGTTTGAACGCCAGAACTGGGCAGGGAATGGGCGTTTAACGCCAACTTTCCCCCCTTTCTGGCGTGTGAACGCCAGAAGTATTCCTCTCTGGGCTCTTACTGTCCTCAGAGGGATTTTGGACAGTGATTTGCTTATCCTTTGTCAGTTGTTCCTTTCTTAGCTTTCTGTTGCTTTGAGTTGATTCATTCAATGTTTTCCCTCTCCTTAATTTAACAGCTTGGCATTCTTCTGTTATCTGTTTAGATAATTGTTGTCTTGTCTGATTTAATTGTGCTTCCATATTCTTGTTAGCAATTTTAGTTTCTTGGAGCATCTCTTTAAATTCTGCTAACTGTTTTGTCATCATGAGTAATTGCTGATTAAGCTCAACCATCTGTTCTTGAGGGTTTGGATCAGTAGTTACTGCCATAGCTTCTTCTTTTATAGAGGACTCACTGCTTGAGTATAAATGTTGATTTCTAGCAACTGTATCTATGAGCTCTTGAGCCTCTTCAATCGTCTTCCTCATGTGTATAGATCCACCAGCTGAGTGGTCTAAAGACATCTGAGCTTTTTCTGTGAGCCCATAATAGAAGATGTCTAACTGTACCCACTCTGAAAACATTTCAGAGGGGCATTTTTTAGCATACCTCTGTACCTCTCGCAGGCATTATAAAGGGATTCATTATCCTCTTGTTTAAAGCCTTGGATGTCCAGCCTTAGCTGTGTCATCCTTTTTGGAAGGTAAAATTGATTCAGGAATTTGTCTGATAACTGTCTCCATGGTTTTATGCTTGCTGTGGGTTGGTTATTCAACCACCTCTTAGCTTGATCTTTTACAGCAAATGGAAATAGTAATAATCTGTAGACATCCTGATCCACCTCTTTGTCACGTACTGTGTCAGCAATTTGTAAAAACTGTGCCAGAAACTCAATAGGTTCTTCCTGTGGAAGACCGGAATACTGGCAGTTTTGCTGTACCATGAAAATGAGTTGAGGGTTTAGCTCAAAGTTGCTTGCTTTAATGGGAGGTATACAGATGCTACTCCCATATGCAGCTGTAATGGGGTTAGCATATGACCCCAGAGTCCTTCTGGACTGCTCAACTCCACTTAGGTCCATGATGGAGAAAAGGAGATGATATGGATTGCAAGTAAAGTAAAATATTTTTTTCGTTTTTAATTAAAAATGACCGAAAATAATAAAATAAATAGAAAATAAAATAAAATAAAATTTCGAAAACTAAAAGAAAATAAAATCAAAGCAAATTGAAAACTAAATCAATTAATTAATTAAAAAGATTTTGGAATTAGCAATTAAAAAGATATGATTGAAAATTATTTTGAAAAAGATTTGATTTTTGAAATGAGGAAAGAGAAAAACAACAAAATGACACCAAACTTAAAATTTTTAGAAAATCAAACACAAATTTTCGAAAATTTAAAGGAAAACACAAAGAAGACACCAAACTTAGAATTTTTAAAGATCAAGAAGGGACTAAGAACATGAAAATTCGAAAAATTAAAAGAAAACAAAAGCATGCAATTGACACCAAACTTAAATTATGAAACTAAACTCAAATAAAAGACTCTTAAACCAACAAAAAGAAAACAGTCTTAATCTAAGCAACAAGATAGATCGTCAGTTGTCCAAACTCGAACAATCTCTGGCAACGGCGCCAAAAACTTGGTGCACGAAATTGCAATCATACTTTTGCAATCCCGCACAACTAACCAGCAAGTGCACTGGGTCGTCCAAGTAATACGTTACGTGAGTAAGGGTCGATCCCACGTAGATTGTCGGCTTGAAGCAATCTATGGTTATCTTGTAACTCTTAGTCAGGATATCAATAATTCTCAGGGTTAATTGTGAAGAGTAAAAGAACATGAAATAGATACTTGTTTTGTAGTAATAGAGAACAGGTTGAGGTTTTGGAGATGATCTATCTTCTGAATCTATGCTTTCCTACTGTCTTCTTCTTCATGCACGCAAGGCTCCTTCCATGGCAAGCTGTAGGTAGGGTTTCACCGTTGTCAATGGCTACCTCCCATCCTCTCAGTGAAAATGTTCAACGCGCTCTGTCACAGCACGACTAATCATCTGTCGGTTCTCAATCGGGTTGGAATAGAATCCAGTGATTCTTTTGCGCCTGTCACTAATGCCCAGCCTTCAGGAGTTTGAAGCTCATCACAGTCATTCAATCCTTGAATCCTACTCAGAATACCACAGACAATGTTTAGACCTTCCGGATTCTCTTGAATGCCGCCATCAATTCTAGCTTATACCACGAAGATTCTGATTAAGGAATCCAAGAGATATTCACTCAATCTAAAGTAGGACGGATGTGGTTGTTAGGCACACGTTCATAGGTGAGAATGATGATGAGTGTCACGGATCATCACATTCATCAAGTTGAGGAACAAGTGATATCTTAGAATAGAAGCAAGCATGATTGAATGAAAAATAGTAGTAATTGCATTAATCCATCAAGACACAGCAGAGCTCCTCACCCCCAACCATGGGGTTTAGAGACTCATGCCATAGAAGATACAATAAGAAACGTGTAATGTATCATGAGGTGTAGATACAATGTCAAAAGGTCCTATTAATAGTGAACTAGTAACCTAGGGTATACAGAAATGAGTAAATGATGTAAAAATCCACTTCTGGGGTCCACTTGGTGTGTTCTTGGGCTGAGCATTGAAGCTTTCATGTGTAGAGACCTTTCCTGGAGTTAAACGCCAGCTTTTGTGCCAGTTTGAGCGTTTAACTCCAATTTTTGTGCTAGTTCCGGCGTTAAACGCCGGGAATTCTGAAGCTGCTTTGAAATGCCGGTTTGGGCCATCAAATCTCGGGCAAAGTATGGACTATTATACATTGCGGGAAAGCCCAGGATGTCTACTTTCCAACGCAATTGAGAGCGCACCAATTGGGATTTTGTGGCTCTAGAAAATCTACTTCGAGTGCAGGGAGGTCAGAATCCAACAGCATCTGTAGTCCTTTTTCAGCCTCTGAATCAGATTTTTGCTCAGGTCCCTCAATTTCAGCCAGAAATTACCTGAAATCATAGAAAAACACAAAAACTCATAGTAAAGCCCAGAAAAGTGAATTTTAAATAAAAACTAATAAAAACATACTAAAAACTAACCAAAACATACCAAAAACATACTAAAAACAGTGCCAAAAAGCGTATAAATTATCCGCTCATCAGAGAGCACAAGGTGAAACCGCTTCACTAGTTCCTCATAGCAGGGGGTTTTCTCTTCGTCGAAGACACTGCACTAGACGAGCTAGGTTCCGACTTCCGTTTGTTGTTACTCTGTCTCGGCCTATTCTTTACTCGAGCGGCTATCCCCGAATGCTCAACATGCACTTTAATAGGGACTTTAATGAATATTCCTTTCGAATAGGCCACATGAATGTACTCATCCATATGGCCACGGAAAACATTTAGGTTAGTGTTCAACCCACTCAAAGAGCACGATAGGAGGAGATCTTTTTGAAAACTCAACTTCTTCCTGAAAATTTGAAAGATAAAAAGTTTACAAAAACACAATGTTATAACTAAGCCCGATGTTCAACCCCAAAATTCGAAAAGGCTTCATGATGCGGATTTTTGCATAACCACAACTCGGCAAGTGCACTGAATCGTATGAAGTAATACCACGGTGAGTGGGTTATTGTTCCCACGAGGATTAAAGGACTAAGCAACAATAACTAATTGATTATTCTAATTAGACAAATCAAAATCAAAGGAATGAAGGAATCAAACGTGAGCAGAGGCAAATGAAATAGCAAAAAGTGAGTGAAAACAATAATGGAGAGAATATTAAGGTTTCAGAGATGTTCACTTTTTAGAAAAATAATCCTTGTGTTCATTTATTTGAGGCAAGCAAAGATCACGACAAATCATAAATAATCAAATCCCAATTCCTTAGAAATTCAATTCCTCTTTTACCTAATTAATCGCTGAGTCCTTATTCATTTATTTAAATAAAGAGGGGAAGCACAAATTTGATTTAGTTTCAAATAAGATTCAAGAATAGTTGATGAGCGGATATTTTATATGCTTTTTGCCATCATTTTCATATAGTTTTTTAGCATGTTTTGTTTAAGTTTTATTATATTTTCATAGGTTTTAGTATAAAATTCACATTTTTGGATTCTACTTTGAGTTTATGTGTTTTTGGGCAATTTCAGGTATTTTCTAGTTGAAATTGAGGAGCTGGAGCAAAAGTCTGATTCAGAGGCAGAGAAAGTGCTGCAGATAGTCCATACTTTGCTTCAAAATTGAAGGCCCAAAACTTGCGTTCAACGCCAGCCTCCTGTCCTATTCTGGCGTCCAACGCCTAAAGGAGAAGAGACCAGCGTCCAAACACCCGAGAAGGACCCCCTAGCCAATGTTCAACGCCCTAGAGGCCTCCTAGCACATGGATCTCAATCAAGCTCAGCCCAAACACTCATCAAGTGGGCTCCAGAATTGGATTTTAGCACTAAACAACTGCTTTACCCTTTTTATGTCATCCTTAGTCATCAGTTCAGTATTTAAAGGATTAGACTTATACTATTTGTGGATCTTCTAGCCTTTTGACACTTTACACATTTATCATTGTATTTTCTATCAGTATGAGTTTCTAAACCTCCTAGGTTAAGGGGAGGAGCCCTGTTGAGTTTTATGGATTAATAAAGTACTACTGTTCTAATTCAATACGTGTTTGATTCTCTATTCTAAGATGTATATCCGTTCTTCATCACTATGAATACGTTGAACCGGCACAAGGTTGTCTCATTCTACAGGGGTTCAGAGTGAGTCTTACATCGGACATTGATGAACTACCAGCTTAATCAAACATCTCTTAGACAGCTAATCCACGACTTTGTTGGGGACTTCTTGAGATCCCAGTTCAGCCAAGGTACGGGGAGATTAAAGTCTTTGTGGTAGAGGCAAGAACCAAAGGCGCAGTATTCCCTGATCCGAAAGATTCAACCTTGTCTGTGGCGTTTTGAGTAGGATCGTTAAAGAGATTGAACTGCATGAGCTTCACCGTCAAGCAGAATGGATCCGCACTAACCCTGAGGTTCAGATCTGGAGAAACATTGGCAACCTCTCAACCGGCGTTGATCACATACAGCCTGCCATAGAAGAAATCATTCACAAGTTGAAGAAGACAGTAAGACCGGATTAATCCAAAAGAACAAAGCATCTCCAAGCCTTAACCATCTTCTTATCACTAGTTATAATCAAACATAGTAATTCCATCTTATTCCAATTTTATGCATTTAAGCAATCAATCAACTTTTCTATCTGCCTGACTAAGATCTACAAGGTAACCATAGCTTGCTTCAAACCACATTCCTCGTGGGATCGACCCTGACTCACTTAGGTATTACTTCGACGACCTAGTGCACTTGCTAGTTCAGTTGTACGAAGTGTGGGAAATCGTGCAATAAGTTTTTGGCGCCGTTGCCGGGGATTGTTCGAGTTTGGACAACTAACGGATTATCTTGTTGCTTAGATTAAGTATTGTCTTTAATTTTGTTAGAATCTTTTATTTTATTTTTTTTCTTTTCGAAAAATAAAATTTTTTCAAAAAACTTTTCTTTTCTTTATTTAATCTTTGTTTTTGGTTTGAGTCTTTTGTTTTTGTTCTTGTTGAATTTTCGAATTTTCTTAAGTCCTTTTCTAAAAGGTTTTCAAAAATAGTATCTTTTGTTTGAATCTTGTGTCACTCTTTAAGTTTGGTGTCTTCTTGTGTCTTTTCTTTATAATTTTTGAATTTAGAGTCTTTGGTTTTCAAAATTTTTAAGTTTGTTGTCCTTTGCATGTTCTTGTTTTCTTTGAATTCTTTGAGTCTTGTTCTTGGTGTTCTTCTTAATCTTCAAAGTGCTCTTGTTTTTCTTTTTGTTTTGATATTAAAATTTTTAAGTTTGCCGTCTCTTTGTGTTTTTCTTTAAATTTTTTGCATAGTAGTGTCTTTAGATATAAACATTTTAAGTTTGATGTCTTTTTGTTGTTTTTTCTTTCTTCATTAATTCAAAAAATCAAAAAAATAAAATATCTTTTTTATCTTTAATTACAATTTTCGAAAATCTGACCCATTTGAATTTAAAATTTTTAAATTTGGTGTTTTCTTGTTAGTCAAGTCAAGATTTAAATTTTAAAATCATATCTTTTTGACGTGAGCGGAAATTGGCAGATTAAGAATTAATTAGGGAAATGGCGTTGCGAGTACAGTTCTTAACCGGCAAAAATCCACTTGTCAATTTAGAAAAGGGTTGTCGCAAATTTTAAAAATAAAATACTGGGAGTATGAGTCCCAGGTCGTCTCCCAACGAGTTACAGGAAGATGTGCTATTTTATCAATCAGAGGTTTTCAAAAGGGGTTTTGAATTTGATGAACAGAAAATTAAATTAGAGAATTTATATGATTTAAATAAAATCTTGATCGGGAGAAGATTAATTGGAAGTTCTATCCTTGTTAGAATTTTGTCAAGAGCAATTAATAATTAATCATTGTTTATATTTAGTTAACCCTCAACGAATGAAGGAAAGTCAAATTAAAAGTCAACTTCTATTCACAAGTCCTAATCCTCTCCCTTGGGAAGGATTAGAGTTAGTGACTAACAAGCCAACCAACAATGAACCAATTACAATCGAACTCTTGAGTATTCTAACTCAAGGTTCTCCTTTTAATCAACTCCCAATCAAGTTGGGGAACTACTCCATCATCATAATTGTAGACTTCACAAAATCAATAGGGGAAATAAGAAGAGACATAATAAATAATGATAAAAAGAGATTAATTAAAAGTAAAAATAGTTTTGCATTAATAAACTATGAAAATAATCCAATATCAACTCTGGACAGATTGAGAATATGGAAGAGTAAATGAAAAGTAAATAACAAACTATATTGACTAGTACCGGAGGTAGACTCTTCTCAAAAGCTAAGCCAAAAAAATCTTCAAATCCTAATTTATGAATGTCAAAAAGAGAAACCTAGGGGAGGAGTAAAATCAGATCTAAAAACTTGAAATTATGCGGAATGAATTGTTGCCTTTGTCTCTGCATGTTCCCTTGCTCTAATCTGTGTTTCTGGGCAAAAAACTGGGTTGAAAAACGGCCCAGAAACTATGCCAACGACTTTTGTAATTCTGCAGATTGCGCACATCATGTGGCCGCGTCGTCTACGCGTTCGAGTCACTCAGCGTTTCTTGTACCACGCGTGCGCGTCATCCATGCACTCGCGTCATTTGTGCAGCTTCCAATCCACGCGGTTGCGTCAGGCACGCGAGCGCGTCACTGTGATTTCTTCCATTTCACGCGGTCGCGTGAGCCATGCGACTGCGTGACTTCTCGCTGATCATCTCCTCAATTCCTTATGTTCCTTCCACTTTTGCACGCTTCCTCTTTATTCCTTACGCCATCCTTGCCCTATGAAGCCTGAAACACTTAACACACAGATCATGGCATCGAATGGTATGAAGGGAAATAAAAATATATAACTAAAAGGTCTTTATGAAGCAAGTTTTCAATCATAGAATATTTTTAGGAAGGAATTGTGAATACATGCAAATCATATGAATAAGTGGGCTAAGACTTGATAAAACCACACAATTAAACACAATATGAATCATAAAATAGCGGTTTATCAATGGTGCACGAAATTGTGATCTCTAATAATGGCATTCAACTTGGTGTGCGCATTTACTAACTCAGCACTTTCTTCACAACCTCGCACAACTAACCAGCAAGTGCACTGGGTCGTCCAAGTAATAAACCTTATGTGAGTAATGGTCGATCCCACAGAGATTGTTGGTATGAAGCAAGCTATGGTCATCTTGTAAATCTCAGTCAGGCGGATAATAAATGGTTATGGAGTTTTCGAATAATAATAATAAATAAACAGAAAATAAAGATAGAAATACTTATGTAGATCATCGATGGGAATTTCAGATAGGCGTATGAAGATGTTGTGCTCCTTCTGAATCTCTGCTTTCCTACTGCCTTCATCCAATCCTTCTTACTCCTTTCCATGGCAAGCTGTATGTACGGCATCACCGTTGTCAATGGCTACATCCCATCCTCTCAGTGAAAAAGGTTCAAATGCTCTGTCACGGCATGACTAATCATCTGTCGGTTCTCGATCATGTCGGAATAGAATCCTTTGATTCTTTTGTGTTTGTCATCACGCCCAACAATTGCGAGTTTGAAGCTCGTCACAGTCATTCAATCCCGGAATCCTACTCGAAATATCACATACAAGGTTTAGACTTTCCGGATTCTCATGAATGCCGCCATCAATTCTAGCTTATACCACGAAGACTTTGATCTCACGGAATGGAAGGCTCGGTTGTCAGGCGAGGGCAACCATGCATCGTGCATCAGGAATCCAAGAGATACACACTCTAGCTTTCGCTTGTAGAACGGAAGTGGTTGTCAGGCACGCGTTCATAGGGACGGATAATGATGAGTATCACGGATCATCACATCCATCAGGTTGAAGTACCAGTAGTATCTTAAAACAGAAATAAGATTGAATTTGAATAAAAGATAGTAGTAATTGCATTAAAACTTCGAGGTACAGCAGAACTCCACACCCTTAACCTATGGTGTGTAGAAACTCCACCGTTGAAAATACATAAGTGATGAAGGTTCAGGCACGGCCGAATGGCCAGCCCCCATAAACGTGATCAATAGCCTCCTAAGATGAATAATAGAATAAAACTGAGACCAAAGATGTAACGTGGTCAAAAAGACATCTAATATAATAGTAAAATGTCCTATTTACACTAGACTAGCTACTAGGGTTTACAAAAGTAAGTAATTGATGCAGAAATCCACTTTTGGGGCCCATTTGGTGTGTGCTTGAAATCTGAAATCTATATTTGGTCAAGTGGACTGAAATCTGAATCCTTAATTAACCTAAACTTTTCACCTAACTTAGGACAATCCATATAATCATAATATAAAATCAATAACTACCCCTTAACTGTGTTTACTACATATTTATGCATTCCAGGTTTTGAGTACAGTACATATGCATTGCTATCGCCATTTACTTTAGGGGCATTTTGTCCCCTTTTAGCATTTGCTCTTCTGCTTTTCTTTTTCTTTTTTCTTTTTTTTTTGTATTTTTTTCTTTTGTCTTTCTCAATGCATATGATTAACGTATTGCATGCATAAACATGTGGTAACGTTCTTTTTCACATTTTATCAAGAATATACAACATCCAATTCTCAAACCAGATATTTTCAATCCCAATTTTCCCACACTTAATTCGTGAGCACTTTCACTAGTCTAAGCTAACCAAGGATTCAAATTAGGGACATTATTATTTTCCAGTTAAAGTTAATGATGTGCTAAAATAAAGAACAAATGGGGTAAAATCGGCTCAAATTAGTTTGCAAAGGATAATAAAAAGGTAAGCCCATATGGGTATGTAAGCTCAGTGAAACAAAGACCTCAATCATATAAGTGCATGCATACATCAAACCAAGGAAATATAGAATCAAGCAAGATATAGATCACAATTTTAGAGAGAACGATACACACCAAAACAAAATATTGGTTGATAAAATGCAACCAATCAAATAGACTCAAAATCTCACTGATTTTGTGTGTTCGAGCTATAAACCATGTTCTAATATAATATTTCTTCAAACAAGTTTAACAAAAATTTTATTCAAATTAGTGAAATGCCATAAGAAGTTTCTTGAAGAAGAATTCATCATTTCAACTAAGAAATGGTAAAATATGCACAAAAACAAACAAACATGAAATCAAACATGCAAATGCAACAATGAACTAACAAAGAAAATCCCACATTGGTGTTGAGAAGGAACTAACTAACCTGCGGAAGTCGGTATCGATCTCCCCACACTTAAAGATTGCACAGTCCTCGGTGCATGCTGAGATGCGCAAGTGGGCGGGTTGCTCCAACTGGTGCCTATCTCCAAAGATTGTGCAGCAGACTTGTTTATTGCTCCAGTTAGAAACTTTTTCTTTTCCCTATTGGTGGCCATCCTGAAAGAAGAGAAAAAGGAAGGAAAAGAACCCACAAGCAAAGATATGAAAAGAAATAAAACATATGTGGGCTAGTGCCAAATAATAAGGTTCTCAACTAAATAGCAAATAGGTCAAGGAGCACCCAAAATAATGCAAGAAATATGCAATAGTTGAGTAAGAACATTTTAACACCAATGTGAAAACAACAAATATAGAAGAGAAGGGGAGAAGAAACAATGAAGTTAAAATGCCATGAATGCGAGTATGCAAATGTAGCAAATAGAAGAAAAAAAGGGAATAAGGATGAGAGGGGAGGAGAAGAGAGAAGAAAGAATTTGGATTGAGAGAGGGAATTAAGAATTGGAAAGGAGGGAGAAAGAGAACTGGCGGCGCGCTGGTTTAGTGAGGTGTTGCGACCGACGTGCATGATGACAAGTCATCATATACCCATTTTTCAAGCTAATTTCATTTGTTTTGTTAGTCTTTATGCACTTTCTTGCTTCCTAAGTAAGTGATTTGGAGTGAAAATGCATAACTTCTTTAAATCAAACAACCACCATGAAATTAATGTTAATTCATGAGGTTTAAGCTAATTTTAATTGAATTTTAATTGATTTATAAGCCTTATGAATTTAGTGATACTTGGAGTGGTTGTTTTGGTTTATTTTAGGTGAAGAAAAGAATAAAAGAGAAAAGCGTGGCCTAAAGAAAGCGTGGTCAAAGGAAGTAAAAGTGTGCCGCATGCAATGGGGGAGGCAAGCATTGCCCTCCACAAGGGCACACTGCCCTCTAGGAGGGCAACATAATGCTTGCCACAAGAGTTGAACACGGGACCATGAGGAAGCAAGGAACTAAGCCCCATAACCGTGCCAAGAAACCAAGGAAAAGGAATGAGCATGTGTTTCGGCCATGATTCGAACCCGGGACTTCATTTTGGAAACACTGCCCTGCCCTCCGCGAGGGCAGGGCAGCATTTTGTTGGTGCATGAATCTGGCGCACCAAGGTTCAATTCTGGCGCACCATGGCATGATTCTGGCAGCACCAGCGCGCACCATCACGATCCTGGCAGCACCAATTTTTTCTGCCCTGCCCTCCGCGAGGGCAGGGCAGCATCCTGTGCACCAAGGCACCATTCTGGCGCACCATGGCATGACTCTGGCAGCATCAGCACACACCGTGGCACATCTCTGGCGCACCAATTTTTCCTGCCCTGCCCTCCGCAAGGGCAGGGCAGCGTTCTGCGCACCAGCAAGCACCAGACCGCACCAAGCTGCACCAAGCAAGCACCAACACGCACCAAATCCTGCCCTGCCCTCCACAAGGGCAGGGCAGCCTCCTGGAAGCTATTATTTTGGGCTGAAAAATTCAATTAAAATGCCAATTTAATTCATTTCTTCACCAAATCAAAAGCCCATCCAAATCCCAAAATCCAAGAATAGAAAGTGTATAAATAGGAGCTAGTTTGATGTAATTAGGACCTTTTACCTTTTGCTTTTCTTTTGAATTTTGCACTTTCTTTGGGAACTTCTCTTGGTGTCTTCACTGAGATTTCAGAGAATTGGGGAGGAGAATTGATCTCTCTTCTTCCTCGTTCTTGCTTGGG
>NC_029775.3:37995126-37998066 GCF_000817695.3 Arachis duranensis
CAAGCAATTTATCTTCTGTTAAATACAACCCACTCAACCAACGTTTGATTTGCTTGACTAAATCAACCACTAAACTAAAATTGCTCAATCCTTCAATCCCTGTGGGATCGACCTCACTCATGTGAGTTATTATTACTTGATGCGACCCGGTACACTTGCCGGTGAGTTTTGTGTTGGATCGTTTTCCACACATCAAGTTTTTGGCGCCGTTGCTGGGGATTGAAATAGATTGACAATGATTAAGTGAAGTGGAGGTCTAGATTAAGCACTTTTTCTTTTCTGTTATTTTAATTTTGACTAACACACTAACTGTTTGAGAAATTGTCTCTATCAATTCACTAACAGTTTATTTTAACTAACTGCACTTGATTCTCAAGCGTGCCGCTGATTGTTCCTCCTGTTTGTTCGCATACCACAGGAAATGAAGTTGCTACAAACAAGGAGTATCATGACATGAAGCCACCACTCATTACACTCATCAAGAACAATTGTTCGTATGATGGAAATCCATCGGAGGATCCTCAGCAGCACATATCTACTTTCCTGAGAACTTGTAATGCGGTCAAAACTGATGGTCCAGATCATGACACTTACAAGATCCTGTTATTCCCTTTCTCATTAAAGGGTGAAGCTGCACAATGGTTTGAAACGTTTTCCCAAGGAAGTATCACTAGTTGGGATGATCTAGTCACCAAATTTCTGGCCAAATTTACCTCATCCAGACATATCATCCAGCTGAAAGAGGAGGAACATCTATTCACACAAGGGGACGAAGAACCACTCTTCAAGGCTTGGGAAAGATACAAGAAAGCGACTGATAAAGTGGGCTTCCGAGCTTTCTATGAAGGATTGACCCCAGAAACAAGACAAGCAGTGGACTACTTCTCAGATGGCCTACTCAAAGCAACAACAACTGCCCAAGGAATTGCAGACTTCAATGACAAAGAAGTCAACAACCAACATCCATTTGAGAAACCACAGAATGCAATCTCAGAAAAAGAAGTGACAAATATTGAAGGGGTGAATGCGTTCAAGGACCTAAACAGACAAATACAACATCAACCACAGCAAAACATGGAGCTGTCTGCTGCAGTGAATGCCAAATTTCCACCATGGAGACCTCATTCTTATCTGAGAATGAGGGAGTCTCAACATCAAGAACAAGGAAGTTTCCACCAGGGCAACTCCATGACCACAAATAATCAACATCCTCTACCCACTAATACCACTCAAAGCCAATACTCACAACACAGACACTCCCAGACTCATCTCAACTGGAGAAGGAACGAGTACCAAAATCACTACAACAACCACTACATGCCACCACAACACCCACCCTTCCAACCTTTAACATCCCACAACCGACCAATCTCACAAGACTCTCAGAGGATCACTAACTTGGAGATCCTAATAGAGAGAATGATGAAACACCAAGAGGAAACAACAAAGAACCAAGAAATGTTAATCAAAGGAATTGAGGAGCAGATAGCTCAACTGGTGAAGTACTTTGCAGAAATGGGTGAGAAGAAACCAAATACTTTCCTCAAAACCATTGAAGACAAACCAACCGACAACGAAGATGCTACAAAGAAGGAAGGATGGAAAAGGATCATAGAGGACAATGAGAAAACACTGGACAAAGGAAGTACCAGCCAAGAAAAACACAACAAGGAATTCTTTCAAGGAGAGACAGAGGATAGAACTAAAGAAAAGCAGAAAATCCTCATAGGAAAGTTTTCACTAGGGGATCGAGTGATGATCAATATTCAAACCATGAAGGTATCCCCACGGTTGTCTGATCACTACATTGTGACTAAGATCCTTCCACAAGAATTTATAGAGGTCATCAAAGAGGAAACCGGAAGGAAGTTCACAGTGAAGAAAGACAAGCTAAGGCACTGTGATTTTCAACCTCCATGATCAGCAAAAAATAGAAGATGTCAAGCTAGTGACAATAAAAGAGCGCTTGTTGGGAGGCAACCCAACCTGAGGTAGTTTTCTTTCATAGCTTTTTCAATAAAAATGTTGAATAATTGGCATGGATTGCAAGGAGCTAAGTTTGGTGTTGCACACCAAAACAATTTAAGGGAGAATGAAAGATTTTAAGTTTGGTGTTCCACCAAAAATATCATTTAAAAACACATTCTCACCTCTTGCATGATGCTAGCTCCAAGCAACCAAACACATTATTCAACTGTTTAATTGCTTTCTAGCTTTAATTTCACTAACCTTTAGCAAGGACACAAGGTTTCACATATGGTTAAAATTGTTGCGTAAAAGGCAGTGGCAAACAATTAAGTTTGGTGTTCACACACCAAAACAGTTCCAGGAGCCACACTATGCATACTAACCAAGTAATTAAGGGCTTGAGAAGCAAGCAACTTTGAGAATTATGCAGGACATGAGTCAACAATTAAAGACATTATGCATCTTAACTCAAAGAGAACACAACAGAAGGAAGAATCAAAGGGCTGCAACTTCAAAGGTTGTATCTAAACTTGATCCCTGCTGCTGTGAAATGTTTTGAATCTGGAAACCATTGTATGTCTTGCTAAAGTGTTTATCTAGTTGCAAGTGAAATTGTTTGTAAAAATGTTAAATCTGCATAATGCTTGTTGTCCATCACTTAGCTTGAAATTTTGTTTTGTTTCCCATATGCTTAAATAAAAGAGACTTGTTTGAATTGAAAAGTGAAATATCCAATGTTGCATAAGTAAGAATGGAAGTTAGTAGTGGTATATGTGTTTGATTAAATGCATAACTCATGAAATAATTGTTGCATAATATCATTCTCATTCAAATGTGAGTTAGCTTGCTGTTACAAAGACTCTCATTAATAAAGAAAAAGCCCTTGGTAACAAAAACAGAAAGAAAAAGGGAAAGAAAAAGCCAAAATGGCAAGAAAAAAATAAAGAATAAAGGTTGGACACCAATAGCTTG
>NC_029775.3:37999127-38000243 GCF_000817695.3 Arachis duranensis
AACTTCTTTAAATCAAGCAACCACCATGATTTTAATGTTAATTCATGAGGTTTAAGCTAATTTTAATTGAATTTTAATTGATTTATAAGCCTTTTGAATTTAGTGATACTTGGAGTGGTTGTTTTGGTTTATTTTAGGTGAAGAAAAGAATAAAAGAGAAAAGCGTGGCCTAAAGAAAGCGTGGTCAAAGAAAGTAAAAGTGTGCCGCATGCAATGGGGGAGGCAAGCATTGCCCTCCACAAGGGCACACTGCCCTCTAGGAGGGCAACATAAGGGAACTAAGCAAAGAAGGCAACTCTGCCCTGCCCACTACAAGGGCAGAGCACAAATTTGTGCCTTGAAATCAAGAAGGAGAAAATGTTGCCCTGCCCTCCACAAGGGCAGTATCGGGCTCACCAAGGAAGAAAATCAAAGGAAAATGTCTCCAAATGTTTGCCACAAGAGTTGAACACGGGACCATGAGGAAGCAAGGAACTAAGTCCCATCATCGTGCCAAGAAACCAAGGAAAATGAATGAGCGTGTGTTTCGGCCATGATTCGAACCTGGGACATCAAAGTGAAAACACTGCCCTGCCCTCCGCGAGGGCAGGGCAGCATTTTGTTGGTGCATGAATCTGGCGCACCAAGGTTCAATTCTGGCGCACCACGGCATGATTCTGGCAGCACCAGCGCGCACCATCACGATCCTGGCAGCACCAATTTTTCCTGCCCTGCCCTCCGCGAGGGTAGGGCAGCATCCTGTGCACCAAGGCACCATTCTGGCGCACCATGGCATGACTCTGGCAGCATCAGCACGCACCGTGGCACATCTCTGGCGCACCAATTTTCCTGCCCTACCCTCCGCAAGGGCAGGGCAGCGTTCTGCGCACCAGCAAGCACCAGACCGCACCAAGCCGCACCAAGCCGCACCAAGCAAGCACCAACACGCACCAAATCCTGCCCTGCCCTCCACAAGGGCAGGGCAGCCTCCTGGAAGCTATTATTTTGGGCCGAAAAATTCAATTAAAATGCTAATTTAATTCATTTCTTCACCAAATCAAAAGCCCATCCAAATCCCAAAATCCAAGAATAGAAAGTGTATAAATAGGAGCTAGTTTGATGTAATTAGGACCTTTT
>NC_029775.3:38003500-38004804 GCF_000817695.3 Arachis duranensis
TTTTTCAAAATATTTTCAAAAATCTTTTTCTTATCTTTATATCAAATTTTCGAAAATTAGCTAACAATTAATGTGATTGGTTCAAAAATTTGAAGTTTGTTACTTTCTTGTTAAGAAAGGTTCAATCTTTAAATTCTAGAATCTTATCTTGTAATTTCTTGTTAGTTAAGTAATTTTAAAAATTAAATCTTTTTCAAAATATCTTTTTCTTAAAAATCTTTTTATCTTTTTATCTTATCTTTTTCAAAAACTTTATCTTTTTCAAAATTTGACTTCAAAATATCTTATCTAACTTCTTATCTTCTTATCTTTTTCAAAATTTGATTTCAAATCTTTTTCAATCAATTAACTAACTTTTTGTTTGTTTCTTATCTTTTTCAAAACCACCTAACTACCTATCCCTCTCTAATTTTCGAAAATTCTCCCTCTCTTCTTCAAAAATTCTTTTTAATTGTTTTAAATTTTAATTTTAAACTTATTTTATTTCTAATTTTCGAAATTACTAACTTCTTTTTCAAAATTATTTTCGAATATTTCTTTCTCTTCTCTTATTCTATTTAATTATTTAATTACTAACACTTCTCTTCACCTCTCTTCATCTAAATCCAAATTCTTCTTCATCCTTCCTCATTCTTCTACCCCTTTCTTCTTCTACTAACATAAGGGAATCTCTATACTGTGACATAGAGGATTCCTCTTTCTTTTCCTGTTTTCTTCTCTTTCTTATGAGCAGGAACAAGATGGCCGAAAATAATAATAATAATGTAAGGAGAATGCTTGGTGATTTCACAAAGCCAACGTCCAAATTTGATGGAAGAAGCATCTCCATTCCTGCCATTGGAGCCAATAACTTTGAGCTTAAGCCTCAACTAGTTGCTTTAATGCAACAAAACTGCAAGTTTTATGGACTTCCATCTGATGATCCTTATCAGTTCTTAACTGAGTTCTTGCAAGTCTGTGATACTGTAAAGACGAATGGAGTTAATCCTGAAGTCTACAGACTCATGCTTTTCCCTTTTGCTGTAAGAGACAGAGCCAGAACATGGTTGGATTCACAACCTAAGGATAGCCTGGACTCCTGGGATAAGCTGGTCACTGCCTTCTTAGATAAATTATTTCCTCCTCAAAAGCTGAGCAAGCTGAGAGTGGATGTTCAAACTTTCAAACAAAAAGATGGTGAATCCCTCTATGAAGCTTGGGAAAGATACAAGCAGCTGACCAAGAGATATCCATCTGACATGTTTTCAGAATGGACCCTATTAGATATATTCTATTATGGTCTCTCTGAATTTTCGAAAATGTCA
>NC_029775.3:38020293-38021481 GCF_000817695.3 Arachis duranensis
AACGCCCAAAACAAGCACCAACCTGGCGTTAAACGCCAGGATGGTGCACAGAGAGGACAAACTGGCGCTGAACGCCAGAAACAAGCATGAAACTGGCGTTCAATGCCAGAAACATGCATCACATGGGCGTTGAACACCCAGAACATGCACCAATGGGCGTTTAAACGCCAGAATGGTGTGCCAAGGCATTTTACATGCCTATTTGGTGCAGGGATGGAATTCCTTGACACCTCAGGATCTGTGGACCTCACAGGATCCCCACCTACCTCGCCCTCTCTCTTTCCATTCATGATCATCCCTTCTGTTTTTCATTCAACACCTGCTGCTACCCATTCTACCCTATACACCCCACCTACCTTTACAATTTAACTTCTCTTCCCCACCCAATCCCACCCATATAGCCGAATCCATCTCCCCTCACTCACCTCCATTATCTTCTTCTTCTTCTTCTTCTCTTCTTTCTTTTCTTGCTCGAGGGCGAGCAATACTTTAAGTTTGGTGTGGTAAAAGCATAGCTTTTTTTGCTTTACCATTACCATTAATGGCACCTAAGGCCAGAGAAACCTCAAAAGGAAGACAAAAGCTTCCACCTCTGAGTCTTGGGAGATGGAAAATATAAGCCGTCATAGCTCAGTGGTATAACATGTGGCTGCAAATCAAGAGATCCCTGAGATACCTCAGGGGATAAGTTGTCCTCCACACAAATATTAGAAGCAACTAAGGGTAGAAACACCAAAATTACTAGGAATCATTCAACAGAAGCAAGGAAGAGACATAGAGGAGCTCAAAAAGCACCATTGGACCTTCAAGAAGGCGCCACCCTCACTCAGGTGGATTCATTCCTTGTTCTTTATTTCTTTCTGTTTTCGGTTTTTAATTATTGTGTTTATCTATGCTTTGTGTCTTTATTTCATGATCATTAGTATGTAACCATGCCTTAAAGATTATGAATAATTCCATGAATCCTTCACCTCTCTTAAATGAAAAATGTTTTAATTCAAAAGAACAAGAAGTACATAAATTTCGAAATTATTATTGAATTTAATTTAATTATATTGATGTGGTGACAATACTTTTTGTTTTCTGAATGAATGAATGAACAGTGCATATTTTTGATATTGTTGTTTATGAGTGTTAAAATTGTTGGCTCTTGAAAGAATGATGAACAAAGAGAAATGTTATTGATGA
>NC_029775.3:38023225-38026142 GCF_000817695.3 Arachis duranensis
AGACTGGTTAGCTGTGCGAGTGACAGCCGCACAGGATATTTCTCCGTGAGGAATGAAAGTAGCCACAGTTGATGGTGAACCCCTATACAAAGCTTGCCATGGAAAGGAGTAAGAAGGATTGAGTAGAAGCAGTAGGAGAGCAGGCGTCCTTGAGCCATACAGCATCTGCATATACTTAACTGATACCTCTACCAATGAATCTGCATAAGTCTTCTATCCCTTTTTATTAATTCTTCTTTTTATTATTAATTATTCGAAAACCCATAAACCATTTTTAATCTGCCTAACTGAGATTTGCAAGGTGACCATAGCTTGCTTCATACCAACAATCTCTGTGGATTCGACCCTTACTCACGTAAGGTTTATTACTTGGACGACCCAGTACACTTGCTGGTTAGTTGAACGGAGTTGTGAAAATAAACAATGTCATCAGAGTAAACATCCTACAAGTAGAAAGAACAAGTGATCACAATTTCGTCCACCAATGTGCACTGTACACGTACACGTGATAGGGTTTGTGCTGCTAGCGCGAGTCCAGCCCCGCGCACGCATGATGAGCGGATAATTTATACGCTTTTTGGCATTGTTTTTAGGTAGTTTTTAGTAGGATCTAGCTACTTTTTAGTATATTTTTATTATTTTTTAAGCAAAATTTACATTTTTGGACTTTACTATGAGTTTTTGTGTTTTTCTGTGATTTCAGGTATTTTCTGGGTGAAATTGAGGGACCTGAGCAAAAATCTGATTCAGAGGCTGAAAAAGGACTGCAGATGCTGTTGGATTCTGATCTCCCTACACTTGAAATAGATTTTTTGGAGCTACAGAAACCCAAATGGCGCGCTTTCAATTGCGTTGGAAAGTATACATTTTGGGCTTTCCAGAAATATATAATAGTCCATACTTTGCTCGAGTTTTGATAACGCAAACTGACGTTCAAACGCCAACTTCCTGTCCTATTCTTGCGTTAAACGCCAGAAACAGGATAGAAGCTGCAGTTAAACGGCCAAACTGGCATAAAAACTGGCGTTTAACTCCAAGAAAAGTCTCTACACATGAAAGCTTCAATGCTCAGCCTAAGCACACACCAAGTGGGCCCAGAAGTAGATTTCTACATCATTTACTTATTTCTGTAAATCCTAGTAACTAGTCTAGTATAAATAGGACCTTTTATTATTGTATTAGACATCTTTGGACGTTTAGTCCTTAGACCAAAGTCTTGGTCATTCTGGTTCCCTCTCTGGGGCCGAAGCCAATGAACACCATTATCACATATGTATTTTGAACGGTGGAGTTTCTACACACCATAGATTAAGGTGTGGAGCTCTGCTGTTCCTCTAGTATTAATGCAATTACTATTGTTTTCTATTCAATTCATGCTTATTCTTGTTCTAAGATATTCATTCGCACATAAGAACATGATGAATGTGATGATTATGTGACACTCATCACCATTCTCAACTTATGAACGTGTGCCTGACAAACACTTCCGTTCTACATGAAAACAATCTTGAATGCATATCTCTTGGATTCCTGGTCCATGTGTTTGATTGCTTCTCCTGGCAATAGAGCCTTCAATTCCTTGAGATCAGAGTCTTCGTGGTATAAGCTAGAATCAATTGGCAGCATTCTTGAGATCCAGAAAGTCTAAACCTTGTTTGTGGTATTCCGAGTAGGATCTGAGATGGGATGACTGTGACGAGTTTCAAACTCATGACTGTTGGGTGTAGTGACAGACACAAAAGGATCATTGGATCCTATTCCAGCACAAGTGAGAACCAACAGATGATTAGCCCTACGTAACCTGTAGCTGGACCATTTTCACTGGGAGGACGGGAGGTAGCCATTGACAGCGGTGACACCCGAACATACAGCTTGCCATAGAAAGGCGTATGAAGGATTGGATGAAGGCAGTAGGAAAGCAAAGATTCAAAAGGGATAAAGTATCTCCATACGCTTATCTGAAATTTCCACCAATGAATTACATAAGTGATGACATGTCATCATATACATATTTTTCTATGCTTTTTCATACAAGAAATTTATGATTAGTGCTTAAATATTGCATTCTTTTGTGCTTAATTGGAAGATTTCCTTGATCTTTTAATTTTATAAATCTTGTAGGAAATAAGAAGAAAAAGAAGCAAAGAAGCACAAAAAAGGAGAAAAAAAGAGCTTTGGAACACACTTTGAAGTTGGAGCACACTTTGGAGCCTTAGGCCACGCTTTTAAAAGCATGGCCCATGACCAAATCAAGGAAGAAAACAACCAGCACGCACACTACCTTGCCCTTGCCAAGGGCAGGGCAGAATCATGATGAAACAAAGTGAGGTTGGAGCACATTTTCGCTAAGTTAAAATCTGGCCGCTCACAGCATGACCATGCCTACTTCAAAGGACTATAACTTGAGCTACAGATGTCCGATTGATGTGCTTCCAGTTGCATTGGAAAGCTGACATTCAGAGCTTTCCAACGATATATAGCAATCCATATTTGGCGTACAATTGAGGCAGGAACAAAAGGCATCTTTAAGAGCCACGAGGAAGCAAGAAACTAAGCTTCACTTTGGTACCAAGAAAGCCAAGGAAAAAGGGTAGCGTGTGTAGCATCCAAGTTTCGAACTCGGGACGTCAAAGTGGAAACACTGCCCTGCCCTCCACGAGGGCAGGGCAGCATTTTGTTGGTGCACAGCTCTGGCGCACCAAGGCTCAATTCTGGCGCACCACGGCATGATTCTGGCAGCACCAGCACGCACCAAGGCACATTTCTGGCGCACCAATTTTTTTCTGCCCTGCCCTCCGCGAGGGCAGGGCAGCATCTTGTGCACCAAGACTCAATTCTGGCGCATCACAGCTTGAATCTGGCAGCACCAAGCACGCACCGTGGCACATTTCTGGCGCACCAATTTTTCCTGCCCTGC
>NC_029775.3:38026159-38028191 GCF_000817695.3 Arachis duranensis
GAGGCGAGACCCACTAGGGAATATTAGGATTTGAGAGCTCTCTCTCTTAGTTTTCATTTCTGTTTTGAAATTTTGGATTGATGTTGGAGGAATTCTGTTTCAATCTTAAATCTGAAATCCATCTTTGTTCATTTTCTGCATAATTTCTAGGAATTGAAAGTTGAATCTGCATTCTCATTTACGACTTCCATCTTTCTTTCTTCTTCAATCTGCTTTCTACTTTGATCAAGGAAGGGATTGAGATCTAGACTTGTTTTCTAGTCTCATTGATTCCCTGAGATCTTGTCTCTTTAAATTTCACAATTGAGCTTAATTACATTCTGTGTTGCTTCTTCAAGCAATTTTTCATTTCTGTTTAAATCTACTGCACTTCATCTTTTACTTTTCTGCTTGCTGCTTGCTTTAATCTCCTTTTTCCCAATCTCCTTTACATTTAATGCAATTTATATTTCTTGTCATTTAAGATTCTTGCAATTTTACTTTCTTGCTCTTTAAGTTTTCTGCCCATTTAGATTCTGCAACTTTATCATTCCTACAATTTACTTTTTGTTGATCAACTTCACACAATTCACTTCAATGTTAGCTTGACTAAACTAATCACCCACTAAAGTTGCTTGATCCATCAATCCCTGTGGGATCGACCTCACTCTCGTGAGTTTTATTACTTGATGCGACCCGGTATACTTGCCGGTTGGATTTGTGTGTTGGAAATTCGTTTTTCCACAAAAACACCATCAAGTTTTTGGCGCTGTTGCCGGGGATTGATTAGATCAACAATGATTAAGTGGGTGAGAAGTCTAGATCAAGCATTTTTTTTGTTTTTGTTCTCTGTTTTAAGTTGAAACCAAGGTGTTTGTGTTTTTGCCTCACTAAGCAAAACTCATTTCTGATATGAGTAATTCCAATTTTCATTGGTGTTGTGTTTTACAAAATTCAAATGGAGTTGGTGTTGTGTTTTGCAAAATTCAAATGGAGTTCACCTCATCTTTTAGTCAAACAAACTTCATGGGATATTGTCCGCCATCACAATATGATCCAAGTCAGTATTCTAATTATGGTTGGGAATATCACCAGGAAGACACAAATTCTGAGCACTCCAATCCATGGAGATTTGCTTCAGAACCCCAAGATGAGCAAGAGAATTATGAGGGATACCAACCACCACCACAAAATGATTCATATCATTATCCTCATGGTGGATGGGAGTATCACCAAGAAACTGCAAATTCTGAGCAGTCAAATCACATGAAAAATTATCAACCCTCACTTCCCAGTTTCTCATTTGAAAATTCTTCATCAATTAACTATGCCTCAACACAAAATCCATCCCATGACTTACAACCAACAAAAACTTCCACAAGCCAAGGACTCTCAAGGATTGAGTCCATGCTCAAAAGATGTTGGGAGGAGGAAAAGAAATTCTGGAAAAGAAAAGAGAACTTCTTCACAAACATGGAAGTGCACGTAGCTCATTTGTTGAGTGCAACGAAGAAAGTGGAAAGGCAAGATGAGGAAGCCTCTGTGTCAAGCAAAGTTTTAATGAAAAATGAGGTGGAGGAGGCATTTGATCCTGAACTTTTACATTCACAAGAGCCACTTGAGGTGACAATGAAACATAAAGATTCCCTCCCAGAGGCATTCATGGAAAATCATGAAGAAGAAAGGGAGAAAGACACTCAAGAGAAGTCAAACTCAAGTGAAGCAGAAAATCACATGAAGGAAGGGGTCATTGAACCATCACTGCAAGGAACTCTTGATGAAGACAAAACTCCAACAATTACACAACCACCAAGAATTGGACTCAAGGAAGTGAAGGCAATTGACAAAAACACCAAGAAGAGTATTGTGACCAAGATATCAAGGACAACATTCAAGAAAAGGTCAACTGCAAACAATCCTCCCCCTGATCAAGCAAACAAGCTCAATCAAGCCAATTTCAAAAGAAAGCTTGCTGAAAGGAGACCAAGACAGGGGATAATAGCTGAAACTTCTCCTTCCTTGAAGTCATTCCTCTTAACAAACTGGAAGAAGA
>NC_029775.3:38029701-38030226 GCF_000817695.3 Arachis duranensis
ATTTTCTTGATATTTTAATTTTATAAATCTTGTAGGAAATAAGAAGAAAAAGAAGCAAAGAAGCACAAAAAAAGGAGAAAAAAAGAGCTTTGGAACACACTTTGAAGTTGGAGCACACTTTGGAGCCTTAGGCCACGCTTTTAAAAGCGTGGCCCATGACCAAAACAAGGAAGAAAACAACCAGCACGCACACTGCCCTGCCCTTGGGCAGAATCATGATGAAACAAAGTGAGGTTGGAGCAAATTTTCGCTAAGTTAAAATCTGGCCGCTCACAACATGACCATGCCTACTTCAAAGGACTATAACTTGAGCTACAAACGTTCGATTGATGTGCTTTCAGTTGCGTTGAAAAGCTGACATTCAGAGCTTTCCAACGATATATAGCAATCCATATTTGGCGTACAATTAAGGCATGAGTTAAAGGCGTCTTTAAGGGCCAAAAATAAGCAAAAATAAACCAAAGTGCTTCCACCAAGGTTCGAAGCTGGAGCCTCACTCCAAAGCAAAGTAGCGCTCATTATTCT
>NC_029775.3:38030429-38076413 GCF_000817695.3 Arachis duranensis
GGAATATTAGGATTTGAGAGCTCTCTCTCTCTTAGTTTTCATTTCTGTTTTGAAATTTTGGATTGAGGTTGGAGGAATTCTGTTTCAATCTTAAATTTGAAATCCATCTTTGTTCATCTTCTGCATAATTTCTAGGAATTGAAAGTTGAATCTGCATTCTCATTTACGGCTTCCATCTTTCTTTCTTCTTCAATCTGCTTTCTACTTTGATCAAGGAAGGGATTGAGATCTAGACTTGTTTTCTAGTCTCATTGATTCCTTGAGATCTTGTCTCTTTAAATTTCACAATTGAGCTGAGTTACATTCTGTGTTGCTTCTTCAAGCAATTTTTCATTTCTGTTTAAATCTGCTGCACTTCATCTTTTACTTTTCTGCTTGCTGCTTGCTTTAATCTCCTTGTTCCCAATCCCCTTTACATTTAATGCAATTTACATTTCTTGTCATTTAAGATTCTTGCAATTTTACTTTCTTGCTCTTTAAGTTACTTGCAATTTTACTTTCTGCACTTTAATTTTCCTTGCTATTTACTTTCTGTTGGCTACACTTCATCCAAATTCACTTCAATGTTAGCTTGACTAAACTAATCACCCACTAAAATTGCTTGATCCATCAATCTCTGTGGGATCGACCTCACTCTAAGTGAGTTATTACTACTTGATGCGACCCGGTATACTTGCCGGTTGGATTTGTGTGTTAGAAATTCGTTTTTCCACAAAAACACCATCAATAAGTATCTCTATCTTTATTTTATGTTTTATTTATCTTTTAATTATCAAAACTTCATAACCATTTGAATCCGCCTGAC
This sequence comes from Arachis duranensis, assembly GCF_000817695.3. Lineage (NCBI taxonomy): Eukaryota > Viridiplantae > Streptophyta > Magnoliopsida > Fabales > Fabaceae > Arachis > Arachis duranensis. The sequence goes on from NC_029775.3 coordinate 38,031,235, forward strand.
TGAGATTTACAAGATGACCATAGCTTGCTTCAAACCGACAATCTCCGTGGGATCGACCCTTACTCACGTAAGGTTTATTACTTGGACGACCCAGTGCACTTGCTGGTTAGTTGTGTGAAGTTGTGAAAAAGAGTTGAGAATACAATTGTGCGTACCATGTTGTTGGCGCCATTGAGATCAAAATTTCGTGCACCAACGCACAACCCTCTGTAACTCTTGCATTTGTGGAGAGATGGTGTGCAACGTGTGCGCGGCATGTACGCGCACGCGTGGGTGACCAGATGGGTAAGGTGACGTGTACGCGTCAGAGACGCGTACGCGTGGGGCAGGTTGTGTGTCCAGCGCAATACCAGCGCCAAGTCGGCACAACATTTTCAGGGGCCAAGGCATACTCTTACGCCAATTTTGTGGGGACGCGCGCGCGCCATGCACGGTGCCGCGTGGATCGCCCAAATCGCAATGGACGCGCTAGCGTGCAGTACGCTTATGCGTGGGGTGGCACTTTTCTTTTTTTTTTTTGTCTTTTTTTTTATGCAGAATGTGTAACAACTCTTGTTTTTGATAATCAAATAATTAGTTATTTGTGATTTATTTTATTATAAGAAAATTATTTTACAAAAGGTAATTAAATGGAGTTTCATGATAATTGAAGTTTAAATTAATTAGAATTTTTATATAATCTTTATTAGGTATTTGGTATAATTGAAATTATAATTTTAGTAATTGAAAAATAAGAAAGAATTCCATAATTTAATTTAAATAAATTTTATTATGAATGACTTGTGTTATTAATTTGAACTCTTAGGAATTACTTTATTAGAAATGATTAGATTAATTTTTATAAATACTTTAAATTTAACCCTAGAAATTAATTTATTAGAAATTATCAGATTGATATTTATAAATACCTTAAGTTTAAGCTAATTAATATTTATGTACAATTTTTATTATAATTAGTTATTTTATAACTTGAAATTAAAGTTTCGGAGATAGAAAAATAATGAAAAGTTATATCATTTAATTTGAATAATTAATATTGAGTTTTAATTATATTTTATAAAAATGTGATTAATATATTTATTTTATAATTTAAATTAGAAATAATTGATTGAACTTAGTAATATGTTGATAAATAATATTCTTAAATATTTTTAATAGAGTATATTTGATTTTAAAATTACTCTATTCTTTAATTTTACTAAAATATTTATTTATATCTATCCATATTCTTTTATAAAATCCCTAATTCCTAAACTTAAATTCCCAAATTGAATTAGAAACTCTAATTCCCAAATCCCAGAAATCGTAACCCTAATTTCTTATCCCAGCCACAAAACCCCTCCAACATGCTTCAGAAACAGAATATCGGGGAGGGAGAGTGAGGAGTCAGGGGTGAACCAGGGGAGGGGGAAATTGGAGAAGAGAGAGCCGCGCCTAGCCATCATCCAGCTCCGCCCGCTCTGCCGCGCCTCTCGTCACCATTAGGTTCGTGGAGCCGTGAGGAGCATCGCTGTCGAAGCCACGCCGATCGTCGCTGCCTAGTCGTCGTTCTGCCTCCCACCAAGCCCGTGCCACTCGCTGCCTCTTCGCGCCAGTCACTACCGCTGTCGGTAAAGAGGAGCCATCGCGCTCACCGCACCCAATCGCCATCCTCATCATGGGAGCCTGTCGCTGTCGCTGGTAGGAGTCGCCGCCGCTACTGTTGCGAAGCCACCGTCTCCGCTAGTTGCTCAGCCTTGTCTCTGTTTGTGGTTCCCCTTTTGTGTGCCGAAGTCGCTGCTGCCGTGATGGTAGCCGTGGGGTTGCTAGTGCCTAAACAAAGCTGTTACTGCTGCTGCTCCATTCCTCTGTTCTTTTCAAGTTTTAGTAAGTTGTCCTTGTTCCAAACCCTCATTGTTACCGTTCTGCTTCCATGGTTGATTGAAAATGTTGAGGTGTTAATATGTTAGGGTTATGTCAATACCACTGCAAATTATTCGATGGCATTGCTATTATTGATTCGGTTTAAAGCTGTTGCTGCTGCTGCTGCTATGAGTTGGAATGAAGTTAGAGTCACGCTTAATTTTGTGGATTTCGACTAGCTGAGGTAGGGGATTTTATTTTTAAAGCTAAACATTTTTAATTTAGAATGCCTACAAAGTTATTTGGATAAGTGCAAATGGTTAATAATAGTTAAGAATTTCTTAATTGACAAGAATGATTTGAAATGTGTTTGAGAATGGTTAGCTATTGTGATTTTTTCTGAGTTATGATTCAAATTAAATGTGGTTGTGAACGGTGATTAAACTGATGCTATTTACTAAATTAAAATATGTCGAGTTAATTATTAAAAAAAATTGACATGTTGAAGATTGATGAATTGAGTTTGAATTATGATTGGTTGTGTTGCGGTGAATGATTAACTGGTGATATTGATTTTGATTTGAGGCTGTAACTGTTATCAATTTTTTGATTGTTTGGAATTACTGAGAATCCTGTTATTTTATCATGTTGAGCTGGTTGCCATAGGCTGGTTTGCTTGATGGTTGCTACTTGACTGAAATTCTGATCTTTGACGGATTTATATTGAATTGAATGATGTGCTGGTTATTTGATATATTGTAACGGTAGTGAATTCGGTTGGTGACTGATTGAAGATTGGTTTTGGGAAATTAGTTATGAGTTTTTAAAGTTAGACTGGTTTACTTTTTAAAAAAATGATGACGGGGTGAAATTCTGATTTTAATTGATGAAAGGATGTTTGTTCTTAAGCTGAATTATGATGAGATAATTATTGAGAATCTGTTATGATAATTGCTGATAAATGGATGGAGAATTGATTGAGTTTAACTTGAAAGGATTCTATGACTTATGAATTTAGTTATGAATTGATGAGATGAAAATTGGATTGTTGGATTATGTGAGAATTACGAATTGTGGATTTTCTGATTGCTTGAGAATCTTGTATTTGATCATTGTTGAGAAAGAGGGAACCCGTAAGGGTGGCTAAGTCCGAGTTTTAGGGGAGGTGCTGGCGAAATTTTATAAAATCTGATGTTTTATTTGAGAAGTTATATTAGAAGATTTGGATTTGGAAAATGATTATTTAAGTTTTATTTAGTTACGAAAAGAATTATTCTATTTTAAATTCGATTTACCAAAGAAAGGTTTATGTTTCAAAATTAAATTATTTAAGAAAGAAACTATGTTTTGAGATTGATTCAATACGAAAAGAATTATGTTTTAAGCTTGAAATAAAGGATTACATTTTAGAATTTTGATGAATTTATAATATTTGAATTTGAATAGTAAAGAGAGATGATTTTTGAGACTTTGGAAAGTTAGTAAACTTGAGAAAGAGTTTTATTTGATTACTTCTAATGAGAGGTTATGTTTTGAAAAGTGTTTAATGAATTTAAAATAAATGATTTTCTTAAGTCTTTTGATAGAGAACTAAACTGAAAAATAGTTTTAAAGTTAACTTGACTCAAGATTGCCAAAGTGGAGATTACGAACTGATAATTGGTTAAATTCGGGAAGTACCCATGAACTGAATGATCATTGATCACGGGGAAACCTATAAATTGTTTTTTGTTTTATATGCGGGAAAAACCCATGGACTAATAATCATTGATTATGGGAATAACCCATAAATTGCTGTATGTTGATCTCGGGTATAACCCATGAACTGAAGATCATTGTTTGCTGTGTATTGATCTCGGGTATAACCCACGAACTGAAGATTGCTATGTTATTGTGTATTGATCTCGGGGAATAACCCACGAACTGAAGATCTCTGTTTTGTTTGTGAAATGGTCTTGGGGACGCCCACGAACTGAGGATCACTGTTTCCCCTTGTGCATATATTATGGGGTCAGGCTTTACGCCGACTACCGAAGGAGTGGTATTCTTATCACCAACACATATGCACTAAGGACACAAAGGGAAGCTATATCTAGGACTTGTTCCTGGGTAATGTCGGGCTACAGGGTGTAAACCGACACGTGAGCTCATGGCCTGCTTAGGACAGACATGCGTTATATTGGTTGTGCATTTTCATTTGGTTGTGTTTGCCTATATTACTTCTCTGTGATTGTGTTGTTTGTCTTATTGTGATTTGCTTGTGTGTTGAATTGAGTTTATTACTTGTGCTAGTAATTTATAAATGGATAGAGATGATTAATATCTATTGTTATGACTGCGAATCAATTATGTGGCTGAAAGATATTTATTATGACAAGTTTTGCGATTGAGATCTATTTTAGGTTTAGAAATTTAATGAAAGTAATTATTTATCTAAAGTAAGATTAAAAAGTATTTCAAAGGGATTTGACAAAGATGGTTTATTAAGCAAAGTTAATTATTTGCATGTTAATCATTACTTTTGCGGCATTCCCATTCCCTACTGAGAACGTGTGGTTTGTTCTCACCCCAAAATCTTTCCCGCTTTCAGTGACACAGGTCCGAAGACTCAGTTTGAAGTTGCGGACGATTGTTGGACTATATTTATGAGTTAAATGTATGAGTTAATTTGCTTTCATAGAATTCCCTCGCACTTATTGCTTAAGATTTTTATTTTATACAGAATGATAGGGTTTGTATTTGAGTTTTATTTGAAATCTTTTGTATGACAGATATTACTATTAATAATTATGTGATTATTATTACTTTGAAATGTTTGATATATGATTTTGATAATCAAAAACAAAATTTTCTGGAATTTTCTTAGATACTGAAACGCAATATCGAACTAAAGGCTCAATAGTAAATAGTTAAAAAAGGAAAGCAGGTTAGTAACGCCTTACTTTTGGTACGATCATGACGTTCTGGAAGTTGGGTCGTTACAAATGGTATCAGAGCAGTTCGTTCCTGTTAGAGCCTTGGGAATGGACTGACTATGCTTTATTGCATACTCTGAGTGTGTGTCATGCTTAGTGACTTGTTCTGATAACAAGAGTTTGTGTTTTATATGCATGACTGTCTGATGATTAACACTGTTGGTTTACCATTGCATGCCTCATGGTATTAGGTCTAGCCAACTTAATACTAATGATTTATGTATATGGCAATACTAACAGGTTATCTTAGACGAAATAGAAGTTATAAGTGATGCGACTCACGGGGTTTTGGAGCGTTAGATGTTATGAAGTTAGCTTCGATTCGATGTATAATCTTTATTCGTGCCACATGAACTCGTGCCATCTTTTTCTTAGTTGCTTTGATTGGAATTCTCTGGTTTGAATTTCCTCCTTAGAATGTGATTTGATTGTTTCCCAACCATACATTGTCATTCTTGTATACCTTTACTTGCCTATGAATTTGATTGCTTACGTAACTCTTTAAATATTCATCCTTGACAATGCCTATATTTTTGTCCATATATTTTGCTTTTTTTTATTTCAGTTTGAACTTATTTTAATTTAGCAATTTTCAAGGGCGAAAATTTTTCTAAGGTGGGTAGAATGTAACAACCCTAGTTTTTGAAAATCAAATAATTAGTTATTTGAGATTTATTTTATTTGTTGATAATTTTATTTTAAGAAAATTATTTTACTAAAGGTAATTAAAAGAAGTTTCATGATAATTGAAGTTTAAATTAATTAGAATTTTTATATAATCTTTATTAGATATTTGGTATAATTGAAATTATAATTTTGCTAATTGAAAAATAAGAAAGAATTGTATAATTTAATTTAATTTATTATGAATGACTTTTGTTATTAATTCGAACTCTTAGGAATTAATTTATTAGAAATGATTAAACTGATTTTTATAAATACTTTAAGTTTAAGCTAATTAATATTTATGTACAATTTTTATTATAATTAGTTATTTTATAACTTGAAATTAAAGTTTCGGAGATAGAAAAATAATGAAAAGTTATATCATTTAATTTGAATAATTAATATTGAGTTTCAACTATATTTTATAAAAATGTGATTAATATGTTTATTTTATAATTTAAATTAGAAATAATTGATTGAACTTAGTAATATGTTGATAAATAATGTTCCTAAATATTTTTAATAGAGTATATTTGATTTTAAAATTATACTACCCTTTCATTTTATCAAAATATCTATTCATATCTATCCATATTCTTTTATAAAATCCCTAATTCCTAAACTTAAATTCCCAAATTGAATCAAAAACCCTAATTCCCAAATCCCAGAAATCGTAACCCTAATTTCTTATCACAGCCACAAAAACCCCTCCAACGTAATACATGCTTCAGAAACAGAACATCAGAGAGGGAGAGTGAGGAGTCAGGGGTGAACCAGGGGTGGGGGAAATCGGAGAAGAGGGAGCCACGCCTAGCCATCGTCCAGCTCCGCCCACTCTGCCGCGCCTCTCGTCACCATCAGGTTCATCGTCGCCGTTTGTGGAGCCGCGAGGAGCATCGCTGTCGAAGCCACGCCGATCGTCGTTGCCCAGTCGTCGTTCTGCCTCCCACCAAGCCCGTGCCGCCACTGACGTCGCCGAACAGAGGAGGGCGACCACCACGAGGAGCCATCGCTGTCCTTGCTCGTCGTCTCCCTTAGATCCATCGCCGCCTAGCCGTTTCTGTGAGCTCGCTGCCTCCTCGCGCCAGTCACCATCGCTATCGGTGAAGAGGAGCCATCGCGCTCCGCCGATGACCAGCCTCCATCAAGCTTCGAAGAGAGAGAGAAAGACAGTGCGCGAAGATGAGAGAGAGAGGGGAAGCCGATCCAGTCACCATCGCCGCACCCAATCGCCATCATCGTCACGGGAGCCTGTCGTTGTAGCTGGTATGAGTCACCGCCACTGCTGTTGCGAAGCCACCGTCTCCGTTAGTTGCTCAGCCTTGTCTCTGTTTTTGGTTTCCCTTTTGTGTGCCGAAGTCGCTGCTGCCGTGATGGTGGACGTGGGGTTGCTTGTGCCTAAACAAAGCTGTTACTGTTGCTGCTCCATTCCTTTGTTCTTTTCAAGTTTTAGTAAGTTGTCCTTGTTCCAAACCCTCATTGTTACCGTGATGAGCGGATAATTTATACGTTTTTTTGTATTGTTTTTAGGTTGTTTTTAGTAGGATCTAGCTACTTTTAGGGATGATTTCATTTGTTTTTATGTAAAATTCACATTTCTGGACTTTACTATGAGTTTGTGTGTTTTTCTATGATTTCAGGTATTTCTGGCTGAAATTGAGGGACCTGAGCAAAAATCTGATTCAGGCTGAAAAAGGACTGCTGATGCTGTTGGATTCTGACCTCCCTGCATTCGAAATGGATTTTCTGGAGCTACAAAACTCTAAATGGCGCGCTCTCAACGGCGTTGGAAAGTAGACATCTAGAGCTTTCCAGCAATATATAATAGTTCATACTTTATTCGAGATTTAACGATGAAAACTGGTGTTCAATGCTAGTTCCATGCTGCATTCTGGAGTCAAACGCCAGAAACACGTCATAAACCTGAGTTAAACGCTAGAAACACGTTACAACTTGGTGTTTAACTCCAAGAGAAGCCTTTGCACGTGTAAAGCTCAAGCTCAGCCCAAGCACACACTAAGTGGGTCCCGGAAGTGGATTTCTGCATTAATTACTTATTTCTGTAAACCCTAGTAGCTAGTCTAGTATAAATAGGACATTTTACTATTGTATTAGACATCTTGGTTTCGTCTTTTGTCTTAGCATCCATCTTTGGATGTTTAGTTCTTAGACTTTGGGGGCTGGCCATTCGGCCATGCCTGGACCTTGATCACTTTTGTATTTTCAACAGTGGAGTTTCTACACACCATAGATTAAGGGTGTGGAGCTCTGCTGTACCTCGAGTTTTAATGCAATTACTACTATTTTCTATTCAATTCAGCTTATTCTTGTTCTAAGATATTCATTGCACTTTAACTTGATGGATGTGATGATCCGTGACACTCATCATCATTCTCACCTATGAACGCGTGACTAACAACCACTTCCGTTCTACCTTAGAACGAGCGAGTATCTCTTGGATTCCTTAATTAGAATCCTCGTGGTATAAGCTAGAATCCTTTGGCGGCCACTCTTGAGGATCCGAAAATGTCTAAACCTTGTTTGTGGTATTTCGAGTAGGATTCAGGGATTGAATGGCTGTGACGAGTTTCAAACTCGCGATTGTTGGGCGTGATGACAAACGCAAAAGAATCAATGGATTCTATTCCGACATGATCGAAAACCGACAGATGATTAGCCGTGCTGTGACAAGAGCATTTGGACTTTTTTCACTGAGAGGATGGGAAGTAGCCATTGACAACGGTGATGCCCTACATACAGCTTGCTATGGAAAGGAGTATGAAGAATTGGATGAAAACAGTAGGAAAGCAGAGATTCAACAGGAACAAGCATCTCTATGCACTTATCTGAAATTTCCACCATTGAATTACATAAGTATCTCTATTTTATTTTATGCTTTAATTATTATTAATTTTGAAACCTTTACAATCATTTGAATCCGCCTAACTGAGATTTACAAGAAGACCATAGCTTGCTTCATACCAACAATCTCCATGGGATCGACCCTTACTCACGTAAGGTTTATTACTTGGACGACCCAATGCACTTGCTGGTTAGTTGTGCGGAGTTGTGACAAAGTGTGATTCACATTTGAGAGCGCTATCAAGTCTTTGGCGCCATTGTTGATGATCACAATTTCGTGCACCAAGTTTTTGGCGCCGTTGCCGGGGATTGTTCGAATTTGGACAACTGACGGTTCATCTTGTTGCTCAGATTAGGTAATTTTCTTCTTATTTTCTTTTCAAAAAGTTTTCAAAAATCTTTCAAAATCTTTTTCTTTGTTTCCGTTTTTCAAAAAAAAAAAATTTCGAAAAAAAAATCCAAAAAAATCAATAAAATCATAAAAACCAAAAATATTTTGTGTCTCTTGTTTGAGTCTTGTGGCATGTTTTAAGTTTGGTGTCAATTGCATGTACATCTTTTTCTTGCATTTTTCGAAAATTCATGCATCATATTTTTCATGATCTTCAAGTTGTTCTTGATGAATTTTCTTGTTTGATCCTCATGTTTTCTTGTTTTGTGTTTTTTGTTGTTTTTCATGTGCATTCTTGCATTCATAGTGTCTAAACATGAAAAATTTCTAACTTTGGTGTCTTCCATGTTTTCTTTTCTTGAAAATTTTTTCAAAAATATGTTCGTGATGTTCATCTTGACATTCAAAGTGTTCTTGGTGTTCATCTTGACATTCATAGTGTTCTTGCATGCATCATGTGTTTTGATCCAAAATTTTTATGTTTTAGGTCATTTTTGTGTTTTTCTCTCTCATCATTAAAAATTCAAAAATCAAAAAAATATCTTTTTCTTTTTTTCTCATAATTTTCAAAAATTTGAGTTGACTTAGTCAAAAATTTTTAAAACTTAGCTATTCCTTAAAAGTCAAGTCAAAATTTCAATTTTAAAAATCCTATCTTTTCAAAATCTTTTTCAAAAATCAAATCTTTTTCTTTTTTATTATTTTTGAAAAATTTTAAAAATTTAATTTCAAAATCTTTTTCTTATCTTTATTTCAAAATTTCGAAAACTTTACTAACAATTAATGTGATTGATTCAAAAATTTGAAATTTGTTACTTTCTTGTTAAGAAAGGTTCAATCGTTAAATTCTAGAATCATATCTTTTAGTTTCTTGTTAGTCAAGTAATCAATTTTAATTTCAAAAATCAAATCTTTTTCAAAATATCTTTTTCAATCATATATTTTTAAAATATCTTTTTTTTTCAAATTGTATCTTTTTCAATTTCAATTTCAAAATCTTTTCCAACTTCTTATCTTTTCAAAATTGAATTTCAAATCTTTTTCAACTAACTAATTGGCTTTTTGTTTGTTTTACTATTTCTTATCTTTTTCAAAACCACCTAACTACTTTTCCCTCTCTAATTTTTGAAAATTCCTCTCCCTTTTTAAAAAATTCTTTTAATTAACTAATTATTTCAAATTCTAATTTTGATTTTATTCCTTATCTTAGTTTTCGAATTTTAACTTTAATTTAAAATAAAAACAAAAATATTTTTCTTTTATTTTAAGTTAATTTTCGAAAACCCCTCTCTCTCATTTTCTTCTATTTATTTATTTATTTACTAACACTTCTCTTCATCTCAAGAATTCGAACCTATCTTTCCCCTTGTGTTTGGATTCTTAACTCTTTTCCTTCTTCTATTCCTTTCTTCTTCTACTAACATAAAGGAATCTCTATACTGTGACATAGAGGATTCCTCTTCCTTTTCTGTTATCTTCTTTTTCATATGAGCAGGAACAAGGAAAAAGACATTCTTGTTGAAGCTGATCCTGAACCTGAAAGGACTCTGAAGAGAAAACTGAGAGAAGCTAAAATACAACAATCTAGAGACAACCTTACTAAAATTTTCGAACAAGAAAAGGATATGGCAGCCGAACCCAACAACAATAATGCAAGGAGGATGCTTGGTGACTATACTACACCTACTTCCAAGTTTGATGGAAGAAGCATCTCAATCCCTACCATTGGGGCAAACAGTTTTAAGCTGAAGCCTCAACTAGTTTCTCTAATGCAACAGAACTGCAAGTTCCATGGACTTCCATCAGAAGATCCCTATCAGTTTTTAACTGAATTCTTGCAGATCTTGAGACTGTTAAGACTAATGGAGTATATCCTGAAGTCTACAGGCTCATGCTTTTTCCCTTTGCTGTAAGAGATAGGGCTAGAACATGGTTGGATTCACAACCTAAAGATAGCCTGGACTCTTGGGATAAGCTGGTCACGACCTTCTTGGCTAAGTTCTTTCCTCCTCAAAAGCTGAGCAAGCTTAAAGTGGATGTTCAGACCTTCAAACAAAAAGATGGTGAATCCCTCTATGAAGTTTGGGAAAGATACAAGCAGATGACCAAAAGGTATCCTTCTGACATGCTCTCAGAGTGGACCATTTTGGATATCTTCTATTATGGTCTATCTGAGTTCTCTAAGATGTAATTGGACCATTCTGTAGGTGGATCCATTCACCTAAAGAAAACGCCTGCAGAAGCTCAAGAACTTATTGACATGGTTGCAAATAACCAATTCATGTACACTTCTGAGAGGAATTCTGTAAATAATAGGATGCCTCAGAGGAAGGGAGCTCTTGAGATTGATGCTCTGAATGCCATATTGGCTAAAAAAAATGTTAACTCAGAAAGTCAACATGATTTCTCAAAGTCTGAATGGATGGCAAACTGCATCCAACAGTACTAAAGAGGCATCTTTTGAAGAAGAAGCCTATGATCCTGAGAACCCTGCAATGGCAGAGGTAAATTATATGGGTGAACCTTATGGAAACACCTAGAATTCATCATGGAAAAATTATCCAAATTTCTCATGGAAGGATCAACAGAAGCCTCAACAAGGCTTTAATAATGGTGGAAGAAACAGGCTTAACAATAGCAAGCCTTTTCCATCATCTTCTCAGCGACAGAGAGAGCATTCTGAGCAGAGCACCTCTAGCTTAGCAAATATAGTCTCTGATCTGTCCAAGGCCACTTTAAGTTTCATGAGTGAAACAAGGTCCTCCATCAGAAATTTGGAGGCACAAGTGGGTCAGTTGAGTAAGAAAATCACTGAAACTCCTCCTAGTACTCTCCCAAGCAATACAGAAGAGAATCCAAAAAGAGAATGCAAGGCCATTGATATTGTCAATATGGCCGAATTCAAGGAGGAAGGGGAGGACGTGAATCCCAATGAGGAAGACCTCATGGGACGTCTCCCAGACAAGAAGGAGTTCCCTATTGAGGACCTAAAGGAATTTGAGGCTCATATAGAGACCATAGAGATTCTTTTAAACCTCCTTCTTCCATTCATGAGCTTTGAGAACTATTCTTCCTCTGAAGAGAATGAAGATGTAACTGGAGAGCAAGTTGCTCAATATCTAGGAGCTATCATGAAGTTGAATGCAAAGTTGTTTGGTAATGAGACTTGGGAAGATGCACCTCCCTTGCTCATTAGTGAACTAGATATATGGGTTCAGCAAACTTTACCTCAAAAGAAACAAGATCCTGGTAAATTCCTAATACCCTGTACCATAGGCACCATGATCTTTGAGAAGGCTCTGTGTGACCTAAGGTCATGTATAAATCTTATGCCACTCTCTGTAATAGAGAAATTAGGGATCTTTGTGGTACAGGCTGCCACATTCTCATTACAGATGGCAGACAAGTCAGTAAGACAAGCTTATGGATTGGTAGAGGACATGTTAGTAAAGGTTAAATGCCTTTACATCCCTGCTGATTTCATAATCTTAGACACTAAGAAGGAGGAGGATGAATGTATCATCCTTGGAAGACCCTTTCTAACCACAGCAGGAGCTGTGATTGATGTTAACAGAGGAGAATTAGTCCTTCAATTGAATGGGGACTACCTTGTGTTTAAAGCTCAAGGATATTTCTCTGCAACCATGGAGAGGAAGCATGAAAAGCTTCTCTCAATACAGAGTCAAACAAAGTCTCCACAATCAAATTCTAAATTTGGTGTTGGGAGGCCACAGCCAAACTCTAAGTTTGGTATTGAACCCCCACATTCAAACTCTAAGTTTGGTGTTGGGAGTCCACAACATTGACCTGATCACCTGTGAAGCTTCATGAGAGCTCACTGTCAAGCTATTGACATTAAAGAAGGGCTTATTAGGAGGCAACCCAATTTTTATTCATCTAAATTTTTTTATTTTATTTTATTGTTCTTTTATGTTTCCTTAGGTTCATGATCATGCGGAGTCACAAAATAATCAGTAAAATTAAAAACAGAATAAAAAACAGCAGAAGAAACAGCACATCATGGAGGAAGAGCTTACTGGCGTTTAAACGTCAGTAAGGAGCATCTGGGTGGCATTCAATGCCAGAATAGAGCATGAATCTGGTGTTGAACACCAGAAACAAGCAGCATTATGGCGTTCAAATGCCAGGATTGCACCTGAGGAAAGCTGGCGTTAAACGCCAGAAGCAAGCATGAAACTGGCGTTTAACGCCAGAAACATGCTACAGACTAGCGTTGAACGCCCAAAACAAGCTTAGAACTGGCGTTTAACGCCAGAAACAAGCATCAATTTGGAGTTAAACGCCAGGATTACATGCAGAAGGCGTTTTACACGCCTAATTGGTGTAGGGATGATAAATCCTTGACACCTCAGGATCTGTGGACCCCACAGGATCCCTACCTACCTCAACTTACCTTCTCTCTCCTTCACACAATCCAATAACACTCTTCCCCAAACACCCTTTACCAATCACCTCAATCTCTCTTTCCAATTACCCTTTCACCACTCACATCCATCCACTCTTCCCTATAAACCCCACCTAACTTCAAAAATTCAAAATCTCTTTCCCACCCAAACCCACCCTAAATGGCCGAACCTACTCCCTCTCCCTTCACTATATGAACCCCTCTATCCTTCTTCATTTTCACACACCACAACCCTCCCTTCTTCACCTTAGCCGAAACAACACACCTCTCCCTTTCCTCCATATTTTCTTCTTCTTCTTCTTTTCTTTCTTCTTTTGCTTGAGGGCGAGCAATATTCTAAGTTTGGTGTGGTAAAAGCATAGCTTTTTGTTTTCATAACCACTTATGACACCTAAGGCCGGAGAAACCTCTAGAACAGGGAAAGGGAAGACAAAAGCTTCCACTTCCGAGTCATGGGAGATGGAGAGATTCATCTCAAGGGTCCATAGCTCAGTAGTAGAGCATTTGACTGCACATCAAGAGAGCCCACTCATGGACCTCAACAAGAGCATGGGAAATTTCCTCATCAAGAAATCTCTGAGATACCTCAGGGGATACATTTTTCTCCACACTATTATTAGGAGCAACTAAGGATAGGAGCACCAAAATCACTAGGGATCAAGCAACAATGGCAAGGAAGAGACATAGAGGAGCTCAAGAGCACCATTGGTTCTTCAAGAGGAAGATGCCACTCTCACTAAGGTGGACTCATTCCTTAACTTTCTTGTTCTTATTTCTCTATTTTTTGATTTATGAACTTCATGTTTATCTATGTTTGTGTCTTTACTACATGATCATTAGTATTTAGTAACTATGTCTTAAGGTTATGAATAATTCCATGAATCCTTCACCTTTCTTAAATGAAAAATGTTTTTAATACAAAAGAACAAGAAGTACATGAGTTTCGAATTCATCCTTGAAAGAATGATGAACAAGAGAAATGTTATTGATAATCTGAAAAATCATAAAATTGATTCTTGAAGCAAGAAAAAGCAGTGAAGAACAAAGCTTGCGAAAAAAAATAAAAATAAAAATAAAAATAAAAATAAAAATAAAAATAGAAAGAAAAAGAGAAAGCAAGCAGAAAAAGCCAATAGCCCTTAAAACCAAAAGGCAAGGGTAAAAAGGATCCGAGGCTTTGAGCATCAATGGATAGGAGGGCCCAATGAAATAAATCAAGGCCTAAGCGGCTAAATCAAGCTGTCCCTAACCATGTGCTTGTGGCATGCAGGTCCAAGTGAAAAGCTTGAGACTGAGTGGTTAAAGTCATGATCCAAAGCAAAAAGAGCGTGCTTAAGAGCTCTGAACACCTCTAACTGGGGACTTTAGCAAAGCTGAGTCACAATCTGAAAAGGTTCACCCAGTCATATGTTTGTGAAATTTATGTATCCGGTGGTAATACTGGAAAACAAAGTGCTTAGGGCCACGGCCAAGACTCATAAAAGTAGCTGTGTTCAAGAATCAACATACTAAACTAGGAGAATCAATTAACACTATCTAAACTCTGAGTTCCTATAGATTCCAATCATTCTAAACTTCAAAGGATAAAGTGAGATGCCAAAACTGTTCAGAAGCAAAAAGCTACAAGTCCCGCTCATCTAATTAGAACTAAGCTTCATTGATGTTTTGAGATTTATAGTATATTCTCTTCTTTTTATCCTATTTGGTTTTCGGTTGCTTGGGGACAAGCAACAATTTAAGTTTGGTGTTGTGATGAGCGGATAATTTATACGCTTTTTGGCAATGTTTTTAGGTATTTTTAGTAGGATCTAGCTACTTTTAGGTATGTTTTCATTATTTTTTATGTAAAATTCACATTTATGGACTTTACTATGAGTGTGTGTATTTTTCTGTGATTTTAGGTATTTTCTGGCTGAAATTGAGGGACCTGAGCAAAAATCAGATTCAGGCTGAAAAAGGACTGCTCATGCTGTTGGATTCTGACCTCCCTGCACTCGAAATGGATTTTCTGCTGCTACAGAACTCTAATTGGCGCGCTCTCAACGGCGTTGGAAAGTAGACATCCGGAGCTTTCCATCAAAATATAATAGTTTATACTTTATTCGAGATTAGACGACGCAAACTGGCATTCAACGCCAGTTCCATGCTGCATTCTGGAGTCAAACGCCAGAAACACGTCATAAACCTGAGTTAAACGCCAAAAACACGTTACAACTTGGCATTTAACACCAAGAGAAGCCTCTGCACGTGTAAATCTCAAGCTCAGCCCAAGCACATACCAAGTGGGCCCCGGAAGTGGATTTCTGCATTAATTACTTATTTCTATAAAGCCTAGTAGCTAGTCTAGTATAAATAGGACATTTTACTATTGTATTAGACATCTTGGTTTCATCTTTTATCTTAGCATCCATCTTTGGACATTTAGTTCTTAGACTTTGGGGGCTGGCCATTCGGCCATGCCTGGACCTTGATCACTTATGTATTTTCAACAATGGAGTTTCTACACACCATAGATTAAGGGTCTGGAGCTCTGCTGTACCTCGAGTTTTAATGCAATTACTACTATTTTCTATTCAATTCAGCTTATTCTTTTTCTAAGATATTCGTTGCACTTTAACCTGATGGATGTGATGATCCGTGACACTCATTATCATTCTCACCTATGAACGCGTGACTGACAACCACTTCCATTCTACCTTAGAACGAGCGAGTATATCTTGGATTCCTTAATCAGAATCCTCGTGGTATAAGCTAGAACCATTTGGCGGCCACTCTTGAGGATCCGGAAAGTCTAAACCTTGTCTGTGGTATTCCGAGTATGATTCAGGGATTGAATGTCTGTGACGAGCTTCAAACTCGCGATTGTTGGGCGTGATGACAAACGCAAAAGAATCAATGGATTCTATTCCGACATGATCGTGAACCGACAAATGATTAGCCGTGCTATGACAAGAGCATTTGGACCTTTTTCACTGAGAGGATGGAAAGTAGTCATTGACAACGGTGATGCCCTACATACAACTTGCCATGGAAAGGAGTATGAAGAATTGGATGAAAACAGTAGGAAAACAGAGATTTAACAGGAACAAGCATCTCTATGCACTTATCTGAAATTTCCACCATTAAATTACATAAGTATCTCTATTTTATTTTATGCTTTAATTATTATTAATTTCGAAACCTTTATAATCATTTGAATCAGCCTAACTGAGATTTACAAGATGACCATAGCTTGCTGTATACCAACAATCTCCGTGGGATCGACCCTTACTCACGTAAGGTTTATTACTTGGACGACCCAGTGCACTTGCTGGTTAGTTGTGTGGAGTTGTGACAAAGTGTGATTCACGTTTGAGAGCGCTACCAAGTCTTTGGCGCCATTGTTGATTATCACAATTTCGTGCACCATTAAGGATAAGAATTGTACCCACTTGAATGTTGTATTGGATGGTAATGGCTTTGGGAGAGGTGCTTCCAATGATCTTGCAAGCTCCACTCCCTTGTGCTCTTCTTTGAATTCTTCCATCTCTTTGCAAGCTTCTTCAATATCAACCTCTTTCTCTTGGTAGCTTTTTCTAATTCAATATCTTCTTCATTGTTTACCAAGGGCATGGGAGGTTGTGCTTCTTCTTCCTTAATCTCTATATCTTAATCAACCTCTGCAAAGTCTTCAACCATGATATGTCTTGGAAGTTGTACACCTTCCTCAACATCAACATCAAACACCTTGGAAGGAGGCTCTATGACTTGACTTTCCCATGGAGGTTCCGCATCTCCTAAATCTTCAACCACTTCCTCTTTAACTATTGCGGCTTTGTCCAATTATTTTAGCATAAAATTGTACTCCTCCTTGATGATTTCCTTTCCATGACAACTCCCTTGAACTACTCCTTCATCTTCAAGGGTCTCTCCTACCTCCACATTTTGGGCCTCCTCTTGCTCCTCTAGAAATAAGGCTGCGTGTAACCGATTTATTGTGTCCCTAAGACGATCCCTTTTCTCTTGTTCCATGTCAATAGCATCATTGGGATCATGTTGCTCTTGGATTGATGGATGTGGGTGCTCTTCCATGGAGGGTGGTGATGGGATAGAGAGATCATTATGTGGTTGAAAAGGAAGTGCACTAGAGCTTGAGGGTTGAGTATTCGAGGTAAAGGATTGGTCCATGCGGGATATAAGATTTTGGAGTTTAGAGATGAAACCAATGAGAGAGGTAAGTGTGTTCTCCATGGAGGTTTGGGGTGGATAGGAGGGTTCATTATTTTGGAGAAAGGGTGCATGGTAGGAAGGTGGTTCTTCTTGGTAAGGGCA
This sequence comes from Arachis duranensis, assembly GCF_000817695.3. Taxonomy (NCBI): domain Eukaryota; kingdom Viridiplantae; phylum Streptophyta; class Magnoliopsida; order Fabales; family Fabaceae; genus Arachis; species Arachis duranensis. The sequence goes on from NC_029775.3 coordinate 38,048,708, forward strand.
TGGAGATGGTGAATATTGAGGTGGTGGCTCATGAGAGTAATTGTGTTGTAATGTGAGTGGTTCTATGTATGGTTCATTTGGCTCATAAGGTTGTTGGTATGGTGGATATGGGTTAGGGTCATATGGAGGTGAATGGTGGAAAGGGGCTTGTGAGTATGGTGGTTTAAAGCTATGTTGAGGAGGGGTTCATAGACATGTTGTGGTGGGTATTGAGTGTCACGTAAAGGTCCACCATAACCATTGTCTTGGTATGCATCATGGAATGGTTGTTGCTCGTGGTATATTGGAGGGAGTTGTTGCCAAGAGGGTTGATCAAATTCTTGTGGCTCATTCTATCTTTGATTGTCCCAACCTTGATGCATGTTCTCATTATAGCTTCCATTTCCTACAACAACATTGGAACCAAAATCATAGCGACAGGGGTGAGAATTCATAGTAGCTAATAAAAATTAAAAACAAAAACAAATAAATAAGCAAAAACAAAAATTTACAATAACCAATAATACGGCACACATTTCCAATTCCCCGGCAATGGCGCCATTTTGACGAACGGATTCTTTGCGGTCTAGAATTTCACAAATAAGTCCTCGTTGAAAGTATAGCTTCTAAACCAATAAGGAATCCTTTCCTGAAAAAAATTTGTTGTCCCGAGTAACAAACCCTTAATAAAATTGATAACCAAAGTATTTAAACCTCGGGTCGTCTCTCAAGGAATTGCAGGGAAGTGTGCTTATAATTGGTTATGGAAAAGTGTGTTTTGGGGTTTTGTGAATAAGAGAACAAGGAAAGTAAATTGCAAAAGAAATAAACTAATAACTAGAAAAGCTCTTGGCAAGGTATGAGAACTGGAAATCCTATCCTAGTTATCTTTATCAATTGTGATGAGAATTGTTCATTGCTCCCACTTAGTTAACCATCAACGAATGAAGGAAAGTCAAGTGGACTAATTGATTTGATTCATCAAGTCCTAGTCAACTCCTAAAGGAAGACTAGATTTAGTGGAATCCAAATCAATTAGCAACATTCAATTACCAATCAACAAAGGAGTTTGATAACTCAAGTGTTACCAATTACTCAACCAAAGCCAAAAGGGTGAAAGTCTAAATTAAAATCCTCCCAAGTATTTTATCAAACACTTGGAGGGTATAAAACCAAATAGTAGATAAGCAATAGGAGGTAATAACATTCAAATAACCAATCTCAAATATCAGCAACATAGATTAAAAGAGAGCAATCTAGAATATGAAATACCTCAAGTTATATTAAATATAAAATCCAATCACAAAAGGAGTGTATAGATCAAAGTATTAGAATCAATAAGAGTAGAAGAGAATTAAGTCAAAGAACATTAAACCTGGAATTTGAGAAGAGAAAATCCTAAATCCTAAAGAAATCCTAAATCCTAAATCATAAGAGAGAGGAGAGAGCCTCTCTCTCTAAAGCTACATCTAAAACCTAAAATTATGTGTATTGAGAAGTGAATGAATGAATGATCCCCCCCACTCTGTAGCCTCTAATATGTGTTTTCTGGGCCAAAAATGGGTTAAAAAAGGCCCAAAAATTGCCCCCAGCGAGTTCTGCAGTGACAGTATGTCGCGCATGTCGCGTGTACGCGCTAGGTGCGCGTCCGCGCTGATGGACTTTTGGCCAATGTGCGTGTGCGCGTGCTTTGCGCGTGCACAACCTTAATCGCCAGATCAACTATGACAAATTATATATCGTTGCGAAACTCCGGATGTTAGCTTTCCAACGCATCTAAAACCGCCTCATTTGGACCTCTGTAGCTCAAGCTATGGTCGATTGAATGCGAAGCGGTCAGGGCTGACAGCTTTGTAGTTCCTTCAGCTTCTTGTATTCCTTCCACTTTTGCATGCTTCCTTTCCATCCTCTAAGCCATTCCTGCCCTATAAACCCTGAAATTACTTAACACACATATCAAGGCATCGAATGGTAATAAGAGATGATTAAAATTAGCAAATCTAAGGCCAAAGAAGCATGTTTTCAATCATAGCACAAAATCAGGAAGGAAAATGTAAAACATGTAATTACATGAATAAGTGCGAGATTAGTGGATAAAATCCACTCAATTAAGCACAAGATGTGCCAGGAAATAGTGGTGCATCACTTATCCAAGCTAGTCCTAAATAATTGAAACTTACAAAAAATAATGATTTCCAAAAGTTTTCTAATATGAATTTTATGTCATTTATTAAAACTAGAGCAATTGAAAATCATAAAGTGTCGCACGCTTTTTGGAACACTATTCCAAGTTAAATAAAAAAGTCATGAGAAAGAGTTTTCAAGCTAATTACAATATTACCTTTTTCAAAACAATATCAGAATCTAAAACGGAGTTAGAATATTTTCCAACAATTCTAAATCTTTAGGGATGAAGAACGAAATCTCAATCATGAAACAGATCAAACCATAAAGCTCAAATAAATCAAAACACCTAGAGTAATGGTGCACGAATCCCCATACTTCGTACAACTGTACCAGCAAGTGCACTGGTCGTCCAAGTAATACCTGAGCGAGTCAGGGTCGATCCCACAAGGATTGTGGTTTGAAGAAAGCTATGGTTATCCTGGAGATCTTAGTCAGGCGGATAGAAAGGTAGGTGTTTTGATTTGTTTAAATGCATAAAGAGAAATAGTGAGATCTGAACTAGGTTGACCTATTTATAATAATAAGAAGATGGTTAAGGCTTGGAGATGCTTTGTCCTTTTGGATTAACTTTGGTCTTACTGTCTTTATCAATTGTGAATGATTTCTTCTATGGCAAGCTGTATGTGATTGTTGCCGGTTGAGAGGTCGCCAATGCTCCTCCAAATCTGAACCACAGGGTTAGTGTGGATCTATTCTGATTGAGAGTGAAGCTCATGCAGTCCATTCTCCTTAGTGATCCTACTTAAAATGCCACAGACAAGGTCGAATCTTCCAGATCAGAGAATGCTGCACCTTTGGGTTCAAGCCTCTACCATAGAGACCCTAATCTCTCCATACTTTGGCTGAACTGGTGTCTCGAGAAGTCCCCAACAAAGTCGTAGATTAGACGTCTAAGAGATGTATAATCAAGCTGGTGGTTCATCATTGTCTGATGAAAGACTCACTCTGAACCCATGTAGAATGTGATAACCTTATGCCAGTTCAACACATTCATATTGATGAAGAATGAAGATACATCTTAGAATTAGATCAAACACGGATTGAAGAGAAATAGTAATACTTTTATTAATTCATAAAACTCAGCAGGGCTCTTCTTCTCAACCTAGGAGGGTTAGAAACTCATACTAATAGAAAAATACAATATGTCAAATGAAATATGGAAGATCTCCCTCTGAAGATCGTGTAAAAGTTCTTTAAATACTAAGCTAATGACTATGGATCACATAAGAAAGGGTAAAACAATCTTTTAGTGCTAAAATCTACTTTTGGGGCTCACTTGGTGAGTGTTTTCACTGAGCTTTGATGATATTTACGTGCTAGGAGGCCTCTAGGGCATTGAACATTAGCTAGGAGATCCTCTTTGGGCATTTGGACGCTGGTCTCCTCCTTGTGGGCGATGGAGGCCAGAATAGAGCAGGAGGTTGACGTTGGATGCCAGTTTTGGGCCTTCAATTTTGAAGCAAAGAATAGACTATTATACATTGCTGGAAAGCTCTAGATGTTAGCTTTCCAAAGCAATTGAGAAAGCTCCTTTTTAACTTCTGTAGCTCGAAAAAAGCTCTTTCAACTGTAAGGAGGTCAGATCCGGACAGCTTCTGCAATGCTTTTTCTGTCTCTGAATCAGACTTTTGCTCCAGCTCCTCAATTTCAGCCAAAAAATTCCTGAAGTTGCACAAAAACTCACAAAATCAAAGTAGAATTAAAAATTCTGAGTTTTACACTAAAACCTTTGAAAACTTAAACAAAACATACTAAAAACTATATGAAAATGATGCTAAAAAGCGTATAAAATATCCACTCATTAATTAATAATCCATAAAAAATATGGATAGAGCTCCGAACCTCAACTAAGGAGATTAACGACTCACGGTGTGCTTGAAAATAAAAAAAACAATGAATTGAAAACTGTCAAAGGTCCCGTGAAAGTGTCTTCAGGAACCTTTTATACGTAATCTTGAAACAAAACCTAAAGTTCAAATTCAAAATTCATTAAAGTAAAATAAAGTCAAATCTTCCCTAATTAATCTTTAACTCTCCTTGTAATTTAGGTTCAAAGCTTGGTGACTCAATTCTTAAACATCATGGGCTTGGAGTGGTAATTGGGCTTTTCAACTTGGGCGCGTGCCACGCCCACCTTTAGTGTGTTGCACGCCAACAAAATTTTAGCCCTAGGAGCATGAAACCTTGGCGTGTGCCATGCCCACCCTTGACTTGTCACACACTAACTTGGAGGAGTCTTCAAAGTGTGCAGGAATGGCACGCCCCTTATGTTTGGTGTTTAACACATCACAAAAATTGGTCCTTGGGAGTGTCCATCTCTGGCGTGTGGCATGCTAACTTCTTGTTTGCTTTGGATGTGGCCATCGAAGTCTTGTGGCATGCCCACCTTGCAGGCATGTTGCACACCGCTTCTTAGCTTGGAGTTGGGGTGTCATAGACGGCGTGTAGCACGTCCTTCTTGCTGGCGTGTTGCACGCCCCCTTGCTCCTTGCTTCTTATGACTTTTGGGGCCTCTGGGGAGTCGGCCCAGTATGCCACACCGTTATGTTGGCGTGTTGCAAGCCACCTTCTCTGATTGGGAAGTGAGGGCGTGTTACACGCCTTCTTTTCGTGTGTTGCGCGCTCAGTGTTCTTCCTCCTAGGAAGTGCTCCTCCTTCATGATTCTCTTTGCTTCTCTGTTTGTTCCATCCTTTTCTCACTGCTTAGTGTTTTGGTTGCTAACATCTCTTTTTCCTTGATCTTTGCTAACTTTCTTCCAAAAATCTCCTAAAATCATACACATACCAAAACTCAAAGCAACTTAAGAAACATTTATTAAAGCACTAAATACTCAATTAAGAATAAGAAAATCAATAACTTTATTCAAAGAAATAATAAAGAAAACAACTAAAGATGCTCATGCATCACAAAACTAAACTTAAGATATTTCTTGTCCTTAAGCAAGAAAAGAAATATGCATAAAGTAGTCCTTTAATTGGAGTTGGTTGAAGAATTGCTTGTGATATATCAGTGAGTGAAGTGATCAAGTGACAGTGGAATAAACTCCGAATTGCGTGATCATGTATGGATTCCAGTGCTTGCTAGCCTTATAATTGAAAGTCTTAGAACTTAAGAATTTTATTCGGATGATATTGGGTTTGACTCTAAATGTTTTATCTCAATGCGGCTTTTTAAGATGAATTTTTAATCGACACTCTTGAACTAGTTGGTTCAAGGTATTAGGTGTTGAAGCATCCCTCAGATTTACTTGCTCGAGCTTCTTTCTTTGACACAACAATACCACAAGCACTTAATAAGGAAAACAACTCTTTGAGTTTTGTTACTTTTTAACTTTCCTAGCCATTGGTGCTCAAAGCCTTAGTGACTTACTTTTTGTTTTCGTTTTTCTTGCTATTTCTTAGTTTTATAGATTTTTGAGAACCTTCATAATACTTCTCTAAACTTCATTCCATGTCTTAGAGCTTGACGATCGGATTTCCTATCGGTAAAGAAATTTAGGAATATAATCACGTTGTACGTATAGTTTCTAAACAAACAGAGAATCCTTTCGTACAAAAGTTAGGTTGTCACTTAAGCAAGCCCAATAAAATTGATAACAGAGTATTCAAACCTTGGGTCATCTTCTCAAGGAATTGCAGGGAGGTATGTTTATTATTGGCAATGGCAAATTGTATACTTTTGGGTTTTTTGAAATATTGAGCAAGGAAAATAAATTGCAAGGAAAATAAATTAATAATTGAAAAACTCTTGGCAAGGTATGAGAACTAGAATTTCTATCCTAGTTATCCTTATCAGGTGTGATGAGAATTGGGTTTCAACCCCACTTGGTCAGCCTTTACTAAATAAAGGAAGGTCAAGTGGACTAATTAGCTTGATCCTCAAGTCCTAGTCAATCCCTATAGAAGGACTAGCTTTAGAGTGATCCAGATCAATCAGTAATTCCAATTTCAATCAACAGTTGAGTTTGATAACTCAAGTGTTACCAATTACTTAACCAAAGCCAAAAGGGAAAATAAATCTCATTTAAATTGAAAGTATCATAAATAGAATAAAACAATCACGAATCTGAAATACTTCAAATTGTATTAAACAGAAAACCAATCTAAACATAAAGAGTTCATAAACAAAATTGAGAAAATAAATAAAAGGAACATTGAACCTGTGATTGAAGAAGATGAAATCCTAATTCCTTTAAGAGGAATCCTAATCCTAAATCCTAAGAGAGAGGAGAGAACCTTTCTCTCTAAAGACTACATCTAAACCTAAAATTGTGTGTATGATCTCATATGTTGAGTCTCTGCATGTTCCCTGGCTTTAATCTGTATTTTTGGGCCAAAATCTGGGTTAAAACGCGGCTCGAAATCGCCCCTAGCAGCATTTCCTGAATTTTCTGCAGATCGCGCATGTCACGCGTACGCGTCGGTCATGCGTACGCGTCGTTTGACGATTTTCCTCTCGATGCGTGTGCGTCAAGCACGCGCTCGCGTCGTTTGCACAAACTCCAATCCACGCGTACGCGTCAAGCACGCGTACGCGTCAAGCACGCGTACGCGTCGCTATGATTTTGTCCAATTCGCGCGGTAGCGTGAGCCATGCGTCCGCGTCGGTGTTCGCTGGTCATCCCCTTAGTTTCTTGTGTTCCTTCCATTTTTGCAAGCTTCCTCTCTATTCTCTAAGCCCTTCCTGCCCTATGAAGCCTGAAACACTTAACACACGGAGCACGACATCGAATGGTATAAAGGAGAATTAAAATACACAATAAAAGATCTATAGTAAGTAAGTTTTCAACCATGGAAATCATATGAATAAGTCGGTAAAGACTTGATAAAAACCACTCAATTAAACACAATATAAACCATAAAATAGTGGTTTATCAACCTCCCCACACTTAAACATTAGCTTGTCCTCATGCTTAGCTTAAGGAGATAAAATAAATGAGTAGGGAAAAGCAAGACTCATGCAATGCAACCTATGAATGTGAATGCAACTACATGCTAAAATGATTCTACCTACTTGGTGAACAAGTAAATAAATCTTTCAAGAACAAATATGAACTGTATTTCACTAATATTCAAATCACAAAATAAAGTACAAATAACTTGCAAGAAGAAAATAGCTCATGAAAGCAGGGAACAAGGAATCGAGCATTGAACCCTCACTAGAAGTGTATGCACTCTAATCGCTCAGGTGTTTAAGGTTCGATCTCTCAGTTCTCTACTAATCTTGCTTTCTAAGGCTTGCTCTTCATCTAACAATCAACAGAAATTTAATGCACCAATACACAAATCAAGAGGTCTTTTGAGGGTTGTAATGGGGTTAGGATCAAGGTAGGATTGTATTTGGCCAAGTGGACTAAAATCTGAATCCTTAATTAACCTAAACTTCCCACCTAACTTAGAATAATCCATGTAATTACAATGCAAAATTTAACAGCCCATTAACCATGTTTTCCACATATTCATGCATCCGAATTTGAGTACTACTCATATGCATTGCTTTCACCATTTTTATTTTGGGGCATTTTGTCCCCTTTTTATTGTTTGCTCTTTTTCTCTTTTTTTTTTCTTTTTTTATTTTATTTTTTTCTAATTTTCTCAATGCATATGATTAAATTATTGAATGCATGAAAATGTCCTAAACATTTCTTTCACATTTTCATAAAGATATACAACACCCAATTCTTAAACCAAACGTTTCCAAACCCACTTTTTCCCACACTTAATTCGTGAGCACTCTCACTAGTCTAAGCTAACTAAGGATTCAAATTAGGGACATTATTAATTTTCACTTAGAGTTAGTGACGGGCTAAAGTAAAGAACAAAGGGGTAAAATAGGCTCAACATTGGTTTGTAAAGGATAATGAAAGGGTAAGGCCATATGGGTATGTAAGCTGAGTGAAACAAGGCCTCAATCATGTAAGTGTATACATACATTAAACCATGGAAATATAGAATTAAGCAAGACAAATATCACAATTATAGAGAGAAAAACACACAATAAAAATAAAATATTGGTTGATAAAATGCAACCAATCAAATAGGCTCAAAATCTCACTGGTTTTGTGTGTTCGAGCTATAAACCATGTTCCAAAATAATATTTCTTCAAACAAGTTTTTCAAAAACTTTAATTCAAATTAGTGAAATGCTATAAAAGTTTTCTTGAAAAAGAAAATATTACTTCAACCAAGTGGTAAAATATGCACAAAATCAAGAAAATATGCAATGAAACATGCAAATGCAACAATGAACTAACAAAGAAAAAATAAAAATTGGCGTTGAGAAGAAAGTGACTAACCCACGGAGATCGGTATTGACCTCAGCACACTTAAAGAGTGCACCGTCCTCGGTGCATGCAGAGATGTGCAAGTGGACGGGGGTGGTGGTTCCTCAGCCGGTGCTCCTTTCGTTCCGCTCTTCGCCGGTGGCTTGTTAGAGGTTTTCTCTTTACCCTTTTTGATGGCCATCCTGAAAGGGAAAAGAGAAGTAGCATGTAAGTCCAAGGGTTAGAGCAAGGAAGATGACAATGCAAGTAATAATCGATGCCCAGGTAAGGAAATTAGTGAACGAAAGACATGGTCGTGATTCCATGTGATCGGTTCATCAATGGAAATATAGCAAGGCATGGTAAGTATTGGATGCAAGATGTTTATTAGCATGCCGGTAAAGGCATGAGTAGCATAGATCAAGCATAAAAAATTAAAAATGTATTATTACTCATAACAAACCGACAATCACATTTGTATTGACATTTATAATTAATTAATAAAATGTGGAAAGGGTTTTGTGAAAAATAGGCATTAGAGTAGAAGGATAGAATAGTGAAGAATGCACAATGCCATACGGGCTTTTTCACAAAGACTTAGTATGCATGTCTAATATGATAGAGGGAGAATAAAATTGGAACATGCAAGCATTCCAAAAACAATTAATATGAATTGTCAAACAACTCCATAATAATCCACAAGCAATAGTATAAGACCCAATAAAGTTCCAAAACCAACATAAAAATGCATGAAAAAGAAAGAAAAAGAGACAATAAATAATTATGCTAGAAAGAAAATTAAGAAGAAAGAAAAATAATTAAATGCAGTAATTAAAAGATGAATGAAAAATAAATTGATTAGAAGAAAGTGAAAGAGAATAGGGATGAGAAGGGAGGAGAGAAAAGTGCAAAAGGGGGAAGAAGAATGAAGAAGAGAAGAGGGAGGAGAAGAAGAAAGAAATAGGATTTGAAAAGAAAAGAGAAGAAATCTGATTAGGTGGTGCGCTGCGTGCAAGGTGCACGGCGCTAACGGCGCGAACGCGTCACGCACGCGGACGCATAGGTGAGCGTATAGGGGAGGGACGCGAGAGCGTCCAGCACGCGCACGCACGATTAGGGATCGTGCAAAACGCATGAAGCCATCCGCACTCCAGCACAACTCTCTGTGCAAAACCCCAATAACGCCGATTGACACACCCACGTGTACGCGTTGCTAACGCTTACGCGTGGGTTGAACTTTTTGCAGGGGGTGCGTAAGCGTGAGGCACGCATACGCGTGGTGTAGCTTGTGCACCACGCACCACTCCCGCGCGTCTCTCGCGTAACTCTCTGTTCAGTTTCGCTACACAAATGGCGCGTGCGCGTTGTAGATGCTTGCGCGTCGTTCACCCCCTTTTTTATGCAAAATGCATAATGCAGTATGCATATGCTGATGCACGTGTTATGAATAATTCCAAGTTCAATAAAATAAAATAAAACTAAAAAACAAATAAAACTAAATAAAATTATAATTGAAAAAAGTAACGATCATACCATGGTGGGTTGTCTCCCACTTAGCACTTTTAGTTAAAGTCCTTAAGTTGGACATTTGGTGAGCTCCCTGTTATGGTGGCTTGTGCTTGAACTCATCTTGAAACTTCCACCAATGCTTGGAATTCCATAAAGCTCTAACATCTCCAAGTAAATTCACCCAGCTTTGATGGAGTTCTTCACAAGCTTTGAGCTTCCAAAATTGATCCTCATATATTCCTGGATCCCAAATCTTGTTTCTACACCCGTCTTCTTGTTGAGCAATATTGTTCCATCCAGGTGGCAAGCAGTCTGAATTCTCACTGAAACAGCCAAACAACATCCTAGACACATTCAATTGAGCACTGCACCAACACTTGTACTCCAGTGCGAAATGCGAAACCTGAATGAACCTTGCCTGACAACTCCAACCACTAACCATCTTCCTCTTACTCTTAATGCCACAAAGAGCTCTAAGTTGACCATCCGTCTTCAGTAGCCCATATTCAAGTGGGAAAGTAAAGGAGAAGGATAGGAATTTTACCCACTTGAACGTTGTGTTGGACGGTAATGGCCTTGGGAGAGGTATTTCTAATGAATTTGCAAGCTCCACTCCCTTGTGCTCTTCTCTGACAACTTCCACCTCTTTGCAAGCTTCTTTAATTTCAACCTCTTCCTCTTGGTAGCTTTCTTCTAATTCAATCTCTTCTTTATTACTTACCATGGGCATGGGAGGTTATGCTTCTTCTTCTTGAATCTCCATCTCCTGATCAACCTCTTCCAAGTCTTCAACCAGGATATGCCTTGGAGGTTGTACACCCTCCTCAGCATCAATTTCAATCGCCTTGGAAGGAGGCTCTATAACCTGACTTTCCCATGGAGGTTAGCATCTCCTAAGTCTGCAACCACTTTTTCCTTTTCAATAATTGCTGCTTTGTCCAGTTGTTTAAGTATAAAATCGTACTCCTCCTTGATGATTTATTTTCTATGACATCTCCCTTCAACTGCTCCTTCATCTGCAAAGGTCTCTTCTACCTTCACATTTAGTGCCTCCTCTAGCTCCTTATGAAGTATGAATTTGTGAAGATGATCCCTTCTCTCTTGTTCCATGTCAATAGAATGATTGGGATTATGTTGCTCTTGTATTGATGGATGTGGGTGCTCTTCTATGGATGGTGGTGATGGGATGGAGAGATCATTTTGTGGTAGAAAAGGAAGTGTACTAGAGCTTGAGGGGTGATTGTTGAAGGTATTCGGTGGTCCAATTTGGGCGACGAGAGCTTGTAGAGCAGAGTTTAGATCGGTAAGTGCTTTCTCCATGGAGGTTTGGGATGGATATGAGGGTTCATTGTAGGAAGGTGGTTCATCTTGATAATAATAAGGAGATAGTGTATATTGAGGTGGTGGTTCATGAGAGTAATTGTGTTGGAATGGGGGTGGTTCTATGTATGGTTCATTTGGCTCATAAGGTGGTTGGTATGGTGGATACAGGTTAGGGTCATATGGAGGTGAATGGTGAAAAGGGGCTTGTGAGTATGGTGGTCCAAAGCTATGTTGAGCAGTTGAGGAGGGGGTTCATAGGCGTATGGTGGTGGTTGTTGATAATCAAAAGAGCGCTCACCATAGCCATTACCTTGATATGCATCACAGAATGGTTGTTGATAGTCCATTGGAGGTGGTTGTTGCCATGAGGGTTGATCGAATCCTTGTGGCTCCTCCCATCTTTGATTGTCCCAACCTTGATGCATGTTCTCATTGTAATCTCCTTTTCCTGCAACATAATTGTAACCAGACTCATAGCCAAATGGGTGATAGTTCATAGTAGTGAGAGAAAATAAAAACAAAAATTAATAAAAAAGAAAATATTTACAATAACCAATAATAAGGCATATGTTTGCAATTCCCCGGCAACGGTGCCATTTTGACGATCGGATTTCCTATCCGTAAAGAAATTTAGAAATATAATCGCGTTGTACGTATAGTTTCTAAACCAACAGAGAATCCTTTCATACAAAAGTTAGGTTGTCACTTAAGCAAACCCAATAAAATTGATAACCGAGTATTCAAACCTCGGGTCGTCTTCTCAAGGAATTACAGGGAGGTGTGTTTATTATTGGCTATGGCAAATTGTATATTTTTGGGTTTTTTGAAATATTGAGCAAGGAAAATAAATTGCAAGGGAAATAAATTAATAATTGAAAAACTCTTGGCAAGGTATGAGAACTGGAATTCCTATCCTAGTTATCCTTATCAGGTGTGATGAGAATTGGGTTTCAACCCTACTTGGTCAGCCTTTACTAAACAAAGGAAGGTCAAGTGGACTAATTAGCTTGATCCTCAAGTTCTAGTCAATCCCTATGGAAGGACTAGCTTTATAGTGATCTAGATCAATCAGTAATTCCAATTTCAATCAACAGCTGAGTTTGATAACTCAAGTGTTACCAATTACTTAACCAAAGCCAAAAGGGAAAATAAATCTAATTTAAATTGAAAGTATCATAAATATAATAAAACAATCACAAATCTGAAATACCTCAAATTGTATTAAATAGAAAATCAATATAAACATAAAGAGTTCATAAACAAAATTGAGAAAATAAATAAAAGGAACATTGAACCTGTGATTGAAGAAGATGAAATCCTAATTCCTTTAAGAGGAATCCTAATCCGAAATCCTATGAGAGAGGAGAGAACCTTTCTCTCTAAAGACTACATCTAAACGTAAAATTGTGTGTATGATCTCATATGTTGAATCTCTGCATGTTTCCTGACTTTAATCTGTATTTCTGGGCCGAAATTTGGGTCAAAACGTGGCTCGAAATCGCCCCCAGCGTTTCCTGAATTTTCTGTAGATCGCGCATGTCACGCGTACGCGTTGTTTGACGATTTTCCTCTCCACGTGTGCGCGTCAGGCACACGCTCGCGTCGTTTGTGCGAACTCCAATCCACGCGTACGCGTCGCTGTGATTTTGTCCAATTCATGCGGTCGGGTGAGCTATGCATCTGCGTAGGTGTTCGCTGGTCATCCCCTTAGTTTCTTGTGTTCCTTCTATTTTTGCACGCTTCCTCTCCATTCTCTAAGCCATTCCTGCACTATGAAGCCTGAAACACTTAACACACGGATCACGGTATCGAATGGTATAAAGGAGAATTAAAATACACAATAAAAAGATCTCTAGGAAGCAAGTTTTCAACCATGGAACAATTCTGGGAAGGAATTGTAAAATCATGCAAATCATATGAATAAGTCGGTGAAGACTTGATAAAAATCACTCAATTAAACACAATATAAACCATAAAATAGTTGTTTATCAGAGCTCTCCATGTAAGTTTTTCCAAACATGAAACCTTATGGCATACTCACATTATCAAAATCTCCACTTCTCTTAATCTTACTTGGCTTAAAATTTAAAAATTAAAAATTTTCTTCAATTTTTTCCTTAAATCATGATTATTTAGTAAAAGCAAAAATGTGATTTACAAGCTTATTCAATTAAAACAAACGAAATTAAAAACAAAACAAAATTAAAGATAAAATAAAAGGTTACCAACGGTTGGGTTCTGATACATGCTCAGGAAGGCATTTTCGTCATGTTAGAGACAAGAGGCAGGATGGTAATCTTGTCATATTCAAGGATCTAAATACTAGAAGAATTATACCATGCCAATCTTGGACATAAAGGAGCCCATGAGTTCGTCTAATAAACAATGGTACTGAAACAGCAGCAGCTCATAAGGCTCATTGGGCTAAGTCAAGACTGCAAGAAACCTAATAATTCTTTTCAAATTCAGTGGGAAGAATAATTTACCATTAATTTTTGAATTTTTAGGCCTTTGTTTTAGTTTATTTTGCGGTTGGAGTTTGTTATAAGATTTGTATAGTTTTGATTTGCTTAGTAGTTAGGAATTTTAAATTTAAATCAAATCTGATTTAAATTTTAAAATCTTATCTTTTCTTTTTGTTAGTTTGTTAGGGGCCTATTTAAACACCTTTGGTGAGACCATTTACATAACTTTTTGATGAATAAAATTTTCTTAGTGTTTTATGCACGTGTTTTTTAGTGTGATTAAGTCAGGTGAGTGATTTGCTTCGCTTGTTGCATGAAGAAGATTGATGATCCAGCACTAAGGTGAATCTGCGTGGTGGTTTCTTTCAATTTTCATCCCTCTGATCTAGGTTGTCAAGGACAGGTTCTTTGAAAGTCTAGTAGGAAAAACCCTTCCGGTGACCTAAGTTGCTAAGAACAGGTTTCTTAGAGCTCTAGTAGAAAAAACCATTTATCTATCTTTTTATGTTTCTGCTATGTCTTTTCTGTTGTGTCTTTTTTCTATCTTTTTTCTTATCCCTTCTTCCTTCGTTCTAATTTCTTATCAGGTTTCCTCCCAACGAGTGCTCTTTTAAAGTTATTAGCTTTTTGGTTGGTTCTTGCTAAGGTGGAGGATGATCATGGTGCTTCAATTCCTCCCCTCTGATTGTGAACTTCCATACCGTATCTTCATCTATGAGCTCAATGTATTAAAGAGAAAGAATTTTATTCAATGTATATGGCTTCAAGGATGGTGAACTAACATCACTTTCTCACCTGGTGAGAAGTCTTTGATGAGTGGATATTTTATACGCTTTTAGCATTGTTTTCATATAATTTTTAGTATGTTTTGTTTATGTTTTATTAAGTTTTTATAGGTTTTACTGCAAAATTCATATTTTTGGATTCTATTTTGAATTTGTGTATTTTCATACAATTTTAGATATTTTCTGGCTAAAATTGAGGAGCTAGAGCAAAAGTCTGATTCAGAGACAGAGAAAGCACTGCAGATGCTGTCAAGATAGGACCTCTGTGCACTTGAAAGAGCTTTCCTGGAGCTACAAAAGTCCAAATGGTGCACTCTAAACAGCTATGGAAAGCTAATATCCAGGAATTTCCAGAAATATATAATAGTCTATACTTTGCTTCAGAATTGAAGGCTGAAGAGAGGATTTTTACGTGGTCTAAGAATCTTTACAATTAAGTACTCGTTGCAAGTATAGCTCTTAAACTAACAAAAGTCCTTCCTTACAAACATTTTGGTTGTCACAAGTAACAAACCCCTTTATAATTGATAACCGAGTATTTAAACCTCGGGTCGTCTTCTCAAGGAATTGCAGGGAGGTATGTTCTTATTATTGGTTATGGAAAAATAGTGTTTGGGGTTGAAAAAGGTTTCAAGCAAGAGAAATAGATTACAGAATTGATAAATTAATAACTAATAAAACTTTTGGCAAGGTATTATAACTGGAAGTCCTATCCTTATCAATTGTGATGAGAATTGAATTTTAATCCCAGTTAGTTAACCTTTACTAAGGCAAAGGAAAGTCAAGTGAAATAATTAGTTTGATCCTCAAGTCCTAGTCAATCCCTGTGGGAAGACTAGCTTTAGAGCGATCTGCCAATTTCAACCACTGCTTTATTTGATAATTCAAGAGTTACCAATTATTTAACTTAAGCCAAGAGGGAAAATTCTAAATTAAATTGAAGACATCATAAATAGAATAAAGCAATCATAAATCTGAAAATACCTCAAATTATATTAAATAGAAATATCAAATGTAACATGGAAAAGTTCATGGACAAATAAAAGAGAAAGTAAATAAAAAGAAACATTGAACCTGGGATCGAGAGTCACTCCTAAAACTAAGAGAAGTCCTAAATCCCTATCCTAAGAAAGAGAGGAGAGAACCTCTCTCCAAACTAAACCTAAATCATGAATTGTAACTAAAAATGCGAGCTCCCCCCGAATGGATGCATTCCTCCACTTCATAACCTCTGGTTTATGCCTTCTGGACTTGGATTTGGGCTAAAAAGGGCTTCAGAATTCGCTATGAGCGTTTTCTGCAATTTCTGGTGCGTGGCCTCTATCACGCGTCCGTGTTGGTCACGCGGTCGCGTCGATTGGAGTTTTCTTTATCGCGCGGATGCGTTAGTCATGCGGCTGCATCATAGGTGTTCTTTTTTAGGTGCGCGGTTGCATCAGTCATGCGGCCGCGTCACTGCTTCTTCGCGCTTGGCATGTGGCCGCGTCGTCCATGCGGTCGCGTGGATGCCAGTTTCTCCAAAACTCCGTTTTACGCTTTCCTTCCATTTTTGTATGTTTCCTTTTCCATCCATTAAGTCATTCCTGCCTTATAAGATCTGAAACTACTCAACACACTAATCATGGCATCGAATGGAAATAAAGGTAATTAAAATAATTAATTCTAAAGCATAGAAAACATGTTTTTCACATACATCACATAATAAGGAAGGGAAAGTAAAACCATGCAATTAATATGAATAAGTGGGTGAAGGATTGAATAAATCACTCAAACTAAGCACAAAATATATCATAAAATATGGGTTTATCAGCCTCCCCACACTTAAACAATAGCATGTCCTCATGCTATATCCAAGGTAAAAAGTAAGGTTAAAGTGGTGGAATGCTATGCAATGCAACCTATAAATGTGAATGCAACTAGATGCAGAAATGATTCTACCTACTTGGTGAAAGAGTAAATAAATCTTTCAAGAACAAATGTGAACTGGATTTCACTAATTCAAATCACAGAAAACAATATGAATAACTTGCAAGAAGAAGATAGCTTATGAAAGCAGGGAACATAGAATTGAGCGCTGAACCCTTACTGGTAGTGTATATCACTCTAACTCTCAAGTGTC
The DNA here is from genome assembly GCF_000817695.3 of Arachis duranensis. Taxonomy (NCBI): domain Eukaryota; kingdom Viridiplantae; phylum Streptophyta; class Magnoliopsida; order Fabales; family Fabaceae; genus Arachis; species Arachis duranensis. The sequence continues at coordinate 38,065,338 of NC_029775.3, forward strand.
TAGGGTCAATTCTCTCAATTCTCTACTAATCTTGCTTTCTATAGCTTGCTCTTCATCTAACAATCAACAAAAATTTAATGCACCAATACACAAATCAAGAGGTCTTTTAAGGGTTGTAATGGGGTTAGGGTCATGGTAGGATTGTATTTGGCCAAGTAGACTAAAATCTGAATCCTTAATTAACATAAGCTTTCCACCTAACTTAAGATAATCCATTTAATTAAAAATGCAAACTCTAACTTTCCATTAACTGTGCTTTCCACATGTTCATGCATCCTAAAATTGAGTTTAGTACATATGCATTGATACCAACACTTACTTTGGGGCATTTTGTCCCATTTTTAATATTTGCTCTTTTCTTTTTCTTTTTTACTTTTTTTTTTCTCAATGCATATGATTAAAGTATTGAATGCAATAATATGTGCTCAACTATTATTTTGCACATTTTCACTAAAATATACAACACTCAATTATTCAAACCAAATAATTTCAAACCCAACTTCCCCACACTTAAAACATGAGCACTTTTACTATCTAAGCTAACCAAGGATTCAAATTAAGGACATTATTATTTTCCGCTTAGAGTTAGTAATGAGCTAAAGTAAAGAACAAATGGGTATATTAGGCTCAAATTGGTTTGCAAAGGATAATTAAAGGGTAAGGCCATATAGGTATGTAAGCTTAGTGAAACAAAGGCCTCAATCATATCAGTGCATGCATACATCAAACAATGGAAATATAGAATTAAGCAAGACAAAGATCACAATTTTAGAGAGAAAAACACACAGCAAAAATAAAATATTGGTTGATAAAATGCAACCAATTCAAATAGGCTAAAAAATCTCACAGGTTTTGTGTGTTCGAGCTCTAAACTATGTTCTAAAATAATATTTCTTCAAACAAGTTTTTCAAAAAGTTTTATTCAAATTAGTGAAATATTATAAAAATTTCTTGGAGAAGAAAATATTACTTTAACCAAGTGGTAAAATATGCAAAAGTCAAACAAATATGCAATCAATCATGCAAATGCAACAATGAACAAGGAAAATAAACCATTGGTGTTGAGATAGAAGAGTAACTAACCCATGGAGATCGGTATCGACCTCCCCACACTTAAAGATTGCACCGTCCTCGGTGCATGCTGAGATGTGCAAGTGGACGAGTTTCTTCAACTGATGCATTTCTCCAAAGATTGTGCAGATGGACTTATTTATTTCCCCTTTTAGAAGTTTCTCTTTTTCCCTTCCTCGGTGGCCATCCTGAAAAAAGAGGAAAAGGAAGAAAAAGTAACCCAGAAATAAAGATAAGAAAATAAATAAAGTATGGGTGTTAATGCCAGATAATAAGGGTCTTAATTACATGGTAGCTACAACATGCAAGTGAGAAAATAATAGAAGCCATGGCATGACAGTTGGTGCAAGATTTAAAACATAGGAGAGGAGAGTGTGGGTAATGAAAGACAGTATAAGCTCATGTCAATGCAAAAAGGAATACAAATATCATAAAATAATAGCATTGATTTAAATAATATTACCCAATAGTGTAAACAAGTCACTAAGCACCAGATAATACCAGAAAAGTTGTAACAGTTGAATAAGAAAGTTTAACACCAATGAAAATAATGCAATGAATGAAAGTATGCCATTAGGTAAAAGAAAATGAAAGATAAGAAGAATGAGAAGGGAAAGAAGGGAAGAAGAAGTAAGTAAGAAGGGAGGGAGGAAAAATTAGGATTGGGGAAGAAAAGATAAAATATTTTGGCATATTAGGTCAAGGCGTGCGACGTTGGCGAAGTGGCCGCGTGATGCGCAATAAGGTCAGGCGACGCGGACGCGTGGGTCACGCGATCGCGTCACTTGATTTGTGCTAGTGGCGCGAGTGCAGCCTCACTTTCGCACAACTCTCTATTCGAATTGCAATTTGCCAAAAATCTGGGTGATGCGGTCGCGTGGGTGACGCGATCGCGTGGTGGGCTTTAGAAAAGAATGACGCGGATGCGTCGGTGACGCAGTCGTGTGATAGGGATTGTACGTCCAGCACCAATCCAGCACCACTCTCGCACAATAATTCGTTGTGCACCCTTTTTACGTCGAAAATCAGGGCACGCGGCCGCGTGGAGCACGCGGTCGCGTGGGAGGCCATTATTCCCATGTGACGCGGACGCGTCAGTGATGCGGTCGCGTGGGACGATTTGTGCTACTGGCACGCCTCCAGCCACGCTCCAGCGTGACTCTCTGTTCAACTTTCTTTTCTTCATAACGCACTAGTGACACGGACGCGTCAGCAACGTTGCCGCGTCGCGTGTGTGATTTTTTTTATGCAATATGCAGAATGAAAAATGCAATGAATGTTATGCAGAAATTCCAGGTTCAATCAAAATTCAAAAATAGACAAAAATTCAAACTGAAAAAGAAACGATCATACCACGGTGGGTTGTCTCCCACCTAGCACTTTTAGTTAAAGTCCTTAAGTTGGACAATTGAGGAGCTTCCTGTTATAGCGGCTTGTGCTTGAACTCATCCAGAAATATCCACCAATGTTTGGAGTTCCAGTAGCCTCTGGGGTCCCAACAAGGCGTAGAAAGCCTTCAAGCAAGTTAAAGCAAGTGACAAGGCCCCAAGAGTGTTTAGATTGAATTCTGGGGTCCCAAATCTTGCTTTTTCACCCATCTTCTTGTTGAGCAATATTGTTCCATCCGGGTGGTAAACAGTCTGAATTCTCACTGAAGCGGCCAAACAACTTCCTAGACCCATTCAGTTGAGCTTTACACCAACCTTTACGTTTAAATTTTGAGCACACAACCATGTTGAAGCTTGCAGGATAAATCTTATCACTAACCATCTTCTTCTTACTCTTAATGCCACAGAGAGCTCTAAGTTGACCATCCGTCTCCAGTAGCCCATATTCAAGTGGAATTAGAAAGCTAAGGGATATGAATTTTACCCACTTGAATGTTGTGAAGGATGATGGCAACTTAGGGGAAGGTGTTTCTAATGAACGTGCAAGCTCCACTCCCTTGTGCTCTTCTTCGACATCTTCCACCTCTTTGTAATCTTCAATATTAACCTCTTCCTTTTGGTGAATTTCTTCCAATTTAATCTTTTCTTCATTGTTCACCAAGGGTATGGGATGTTGTGTTTCATCTTCTTTAAACTCCATATCAAGTCCAATGGAAGAGGATTCAAATGTAGATAATAATTCATCAATGATTGAATCCATCTCTTGATCGTCTCCTTCAAAGTCTTTAACTATGATATGCTTTGGAGGTTGTACACCCTCCTCAACATCAGCTTCAAACGTCTTTGAAGGGTGCTCTATAACTTGACTTTTCCATGGAGGTTCAGCATCTCCTAAGTCTTCAACCACTGCCTCCTCTTCTTCTTCAATAATTCCGGCTTCCTCCACTTGTTCCAATGTCAAATCGTGCTGCTTACTATCCACCGGAGTGCCCAATTTCTCCTTCCTGCTACATTCTTCAGTAGATTTCCCACATGAAACCATGAGGGTTCTTTGAATGTCCGAACGTCAGAAAGGTAATCGATTTCTATCTTGATCCAGGTATTTAAGTATGCAATCGTATTAGTCCTCGATGATTTTCTTTTCAACTATTTCTTCACCTTCAAGCACAAAATCCTCCTTGTTGTCTTCTTTCACTAGTTCTTCAACCGCACTGTCAACTTCAAGGGTCTCTACTACCTTCACCTTTAGTGCCTCCTCGAGCTCCTTATGAAGTATGGATTCGCGAAGATGATCCTTTCTCTTTTGTTCTATGTCAATACTATCAGTGGGATCATGTTGCTCTTTGATTGATGGATGTTGGTGCTCTTCCACGAATGGTGGTGATGGGATGGGTGGATCATTATGTGGTTGAGATGGAAGTGCATTGGAGCTTGAGGGTTGTATATTGAAGGTATTTGGTGGTCCGATTTGGGCGGCGAGAGCTTGTATAGTAGAGTTTAGATTGGCAAATGCTTTCTTCATAGAGGTTTGGGGTGGATAGGAGGGTTCATTTATTGGGAGAAAGGGTTCATGGTAGGAAGGTGGTTCGTCTTGATAATGATAAGGAGATGGTGTATATTGAGATGGTGGTTCTGTGTATGGTTCATTTGGCTCATAAGGTGGTTGGTACGGTAGATACAGGTTGGGGTCATGTGGAGGTGAATGGTGGAAAGGGGCTTGTGAGTGTGGTGGTTCAAAGTTATGTTGTGAGGATGGTCTATAGGCACAGGGTGGGGCTTGTTGGTAGTTACAAGGTTGTCCACCATATCTTTCAGTTGTGTATGCATTGTAGAATGGTCGTTGTCCATGATATCTTGGAGGGTGTTGTTGCCTAAAGGGTTGATTAGATCCTCTTGGCTCCATCCATCCTTGATTGGTCTGACCTTGATGCATATTCTTGCTGTGGTTTCTATTTCCTTCAACAAAGTTAGAACTAAACTCAAAGCGAGAGGGGTGAGAATTCATAGTAGTTATCAGAAATGAGGGGGAAAAGGAGAAACAAATAAACAAGTAAAAGAAAAATATTTTTTTTGAAAAATATTTACAATAACCAATAATAAGGCACACGTTTGCAATTCCCCGGCAACAGTGCCATTTTGACGTTAGGATTTTTGCTAGTAAAGAATTTTATAAAAATAGTCGCGTTGTAGATATAGATTCTAAACCAACAGAAATCCCTTCGTGCAAACGTTTTGGTTGTCACAAGTAACAAACCCCTTTATAATTGATAACCGAGTATTTAAACCTCAGGTCGTCTTCTCAAGGAATTGCAGGGAGGTATGTTCTTATTATTTGTTATGGAAAAACAGTGTTTGGGGTTGAAAAAGGTTTCAAGCAAGAGAAATAGATTACAGAATTGATAAATTAATAACTAATAAAATTTTTGGCAAGGTATTAGAACTGGAAGTCCTATCCTTATCATTGTTCAATCATTCATTCAGAAAACAAAAAGTATTGTCACTACATCAATATAATTGAACAAAATTCAAGGATAATTTCGAAATTCATGTACTTCTTGTTCTTTTGAATTAAAAACATTTTTCATTTAAGAGAGGTGAAGGATTTATGGAATTTATTCATAGCTTTAAGTCATAGTTACTACATACTAATGATCATGAAGTAGAGACACAAAACATAAATAGACATGAAGCATGAAAATCGAAAAATAGAGAAATAAGAACAAGGAATGAGTCCACCTTAGTAGCGTCTTCTTCTTGAAGGACCAATGACGTCCTTAAGCTCTTCTATGTCCCTTCCTTGACTTTGTTGCTCCTCCCTCATTGCTCTTTGATCTTCTCTTATTTCATGGAGAATGATGGAGTGCTCTTGATGTTCCACCCTTAATTATTCCACATTGTAACTCAAATCTTCTAAGGATGTGTTGAGTTGTTCCCAATAGTTGTTGGGAGGAAAGTGCATCCCTTGAGGCATCTTCGGGATTTCTTGGTGATGAGCTTCCTCATGCGTCCCTTGGGCTCCATGAGTGGGCTCTCTTGTTTGCTCCATCCTTTTCTTAGTGATGGGCTTGTCCTCCTCAACGAGGATGTCTCCTTCTATGATAACTCCAGCTGAGTAACATAGATGGCAAATAAGATGAGGAAAAGCTAGCCTTGCCAAAGTAGAGGGCTTATCGGCTATTTTGTAGAATTCATGGGAGATGACTTCATGAACTTCTACTTCCTCTCCAATCATGATGCTATGAATCATGATGGCCCGATCCACAGTGACTTCAGATCAGTTGCTAATGGGGATGATGGAGCGTTGAATGAACTCCAACCATCCTCTAGCCACTGGCTTGAGGTCCAGTCTTCTTAATTGAACCGGCTTGCCTTTGGAGTCTCTTTTCCATTGAACTCCTTCCACACATATGTTCATAAGGACTTGGTCCAACCTTTGATTAAAGTTGACTCTTCTAGTGTAGGGGCGTGCATCTTCTTGCATCATGGGTAAGTTGAACGCCAACCTCACATTCTCCAGACTAAAATCTAAGTATTTCCCCCGAACCATTGTAAGATAATTCTTTGGACTCGGGTTCACACTTTGATCATGGTTCCTAGTGATCCATGCATTGGCATAGAACTCTTGAACCATTAAGATGCTGACTTGTTGAATGGGGTTGGTTAGAACTTCCCAACCTCTTCTTTGGATCTCATGTCGGATCTCCGGATACTCATTTTTCTTGAGCTTGAAAGAGACCTCAGGGATCACCTTCTTCTTGGCCACAACATCATAGAAGTGGTCTTGATGGGCTTTAGAGATGAATCTTTCCATCTCCCATGACTCGGAGGTGGAAGCTTTTGTCTTCCCTTTTCCTTTTCTAGAGGATTCTCCGGCCTTGGGTGCCATTAATGGTTATGGAAAAACAAAAAGCTTATGCTTTTACCACACCAAACTTAAAATATTGCTCACCCTCGAGCAAGAAATGAAAGAAAAGAAGAAGAAAAAGAACAAAACATGGAGGAGAGGGGGAGAGGTGTATTCGGCCAAGAAGGAGAACAGAGGTTTGTGTTGTGCAAAAATTAAGGAGAATGGAGGGGTTCATATGGTGAGTGGAGAGGTAGTAGTTTCGGCCATTTAGAGTGGATTTGGGTGGGAAAGATTTTTGAATTTTGAAGGCAGGTGGGGTTTATGGGGAAGAGTGGATGGATGTGAGTGGTGAAGGGGGTAATTGGGAAGAGAGATTGAGGTGATTGGTGAAGGGTTTTGGGGAAGAGTGTTTATTGGAAAGAGAGAATGAATGTTGAGAAGAAGGGAGAATATGTTAGGTGGGGATCCTGTGGGGTCTACAGATCCTGAGGTGTCAAGGATTTACATCCCTGCACTAATTAGGCATGTAAAATGCCTTAGCATACCATTCTGGCGTTTAAACGCTGAAGTGGAGCACGTTCTGGCGTTCAACACCCATGTGTAGCATATTTCTGGCGTTGAACGCCAGTTCCATGCTTGTTACTGGCGTTCAGCGCCAGATCCATGCTCTGTTCTGGCGTTGAACGCCAGCCAGATGCATCTTACTGGTATTTAAATGCCAGTAAGTCTTTCCTCCAGGGTGTGATTTTTCCTCTGCTGTTTTTTATTCTCTTTTTAATTTTGATAATTTTTTTCATGACTCCTCATGATCATAAACCTACTAAAACACAAAATAACAATAAAATAGAATAAAATTAGATAAATAAAAATTAGGTTACCTCCCAACAAGCGCTTTTTTAATGTCAATAACTTGACAGTGGGCTCTCATGGAGCCTTAGAGAAGTTCAAAGCATGATGAAGGTTTCCCAACACCAAACATAGAGTTTGAATGTGGGATCTTCTCAACACCAAACATAGAGTTTGGTTGTGACCTCCCAACACCAAACTTAGAGTTTGATTGTGGGGGCTCTTTTTGACTCTGTACTGAGAGAAGCTCTGCATGCTTACTCTCTTTTGTTATAGAGTGATGGCCGTGTGCCTTAAACACAAGGTAGTCCCCATTCAATTGAAGGACTAATTCTCCTTTGTTAACATCAATCACAGCACCTGCTGTGGCTAGGAAAGGTCTTCCAAGGATGATGCATTCATCCTCTTCCTTTCTAATGTCTAAGATTATGAAATCAGCAGGGATGTAAAGGCCTTCAACCTTTACTAACACGTCCTCTACTAATCCATAAGCCTGTCTTACTGACTTGTCTGCCAATTGTAATGAGAATAAGGTAGGTTGTACCTCAATGATCCCTAGTTTCTCCATTACAGAGAGTGGCATAAGATTTATGCCTGAACCCAGGTCACACAGAGCCTTGTTAAAGGTCATGGTGCCTATGGTACAGGGTATTAAGAATTTACCAGGATCTTGTTTCTTTTGAGGTAGAGTTTGCTGAACCCATGTATCAAGTTCACTAATGAGCAAGGGAGGTTCACCTTCCCAAGTCTCATCACCAAATAACTTGGCATTCAGCTTCATGATGGCTCCTAGATATTGAGCAACTTGCTCTCCAGTTACATCTTCATCTTCTTCAGAGGAAGAATAATCTTCAGAGCTCATGAATGGCAGAAGGAGATTTAATAGAATCTCTATGGTCTCTATAGGAGCCTCAGATTCCTTTAGGTCCTCAATAGGGAACTCCTTCTTGTTTGAGAGACGTCCCAGGAGGTCTTCCTCACTAGGATTTTCGTCCTTCTCCTCCCTTGTGCATTCGGCCATATTGATTACATCAATGGCCTTGCATTCTCCTCTTGGATTCTCTTCTGTGTTGCTTGGGAGAATATTGGGAGGAGTTTCAGTGACTTTCTTACTCAGCTGGCCCACTTGTGCCTCCAAATTTCTGATGGAGGACCTTGTTTCACTCATGAAACTTAAAGTGGCCTTAGACAGATCAGAGACTAAATTTGCTAAATTAGAGGGGCTCTGCTCAGAATTCTCTGTCTGTTGCTGAGAAGATGATGGGAAAGGCTTGTTATTGCTTATCCAGTTTCTTCCACCATTATTAAAGCCTTGTTGAGGCTTTTGTTGATCCTTCCACGAGAAATTTGGATGATTTCTCCATGATGAATTATAGGTGTTTCCATAAGGTTCAGCCATGTAATTAACCTCTGCCATTGCAGGGTTCTCAGGATCATAAGCTTCTTTAGAAGTTGCCTCTTTAGTACTGTTGGATGCATTTTGCCATCCATTCAGACTCTGATAAATCATGTTGACTTGCTGGGTCAACACTTTGTTCTGAGCCAATATGGCATTCAGAGCATCAATCTTAAGAACTCCCTTCCTCTGAGGTGTCCCACTATTCACGGAATTCCTCTCAGAAGTGTACATGAATTGGTTATTTGCAACCATGTCAATAAGTTCTTGAGCTTCTTGATGAGCGGATAATTTATACGCTTTTTGGCATTGTTTTTAGTATGTTTTTAGTATGTTTTAGTTAGTTTTTATTATATTTTTATTAGTTTTAGTTAAAATTCACTTTTCTAGACTTTACTATGAGTTTGTGTGTTTTTCTGTGATTTTAGGTATTTTCAGGCTAAAATTGAGGGACCTGTGCAAAAAACTGATTCAGAGGCTGAAAAGGACTGCAGATGCTGTTGGATTCTGACCTTCCTACACTCGAAGTAGATTTTCTAGAGCTACAGAAGCCCAATTGGCACGCTCTCAATTGCGTTGGAAAGTAGACATCCTGGGCTTTCCAGCAATATATAATAGTCTATACTTTGAACGAGATTTGATGGCCCAAACAGGCGCTCCAAGTCAGCTCAAGAATTCTGGCGTAAAACGCCGGAACTGGCACAAGAATGGGAGTTAAACGCCCAAACTGGCACAAAAGCTGACGTTTAACTCCAAGAAAAGTCTCTACACATGAAAGCTTCAATGCTCAGCTCAAGCACACACCAAGTGGGCCCGGAAGTAGATTTTTATGTCATTTACTCATCTTTGTAAACCCTAAGCTACTAGTTCTCTACAAATAGGACATTTTGCTATTGTATTTTCATCTTTTGATCACTTTAGATCTTTAGATCATCTTTGGATGTCTAGTTCTTAGATTATGGGGGCTGGCCTCTCGGCCATGCCTAGACCTTGTTCTTATGTATTTTCAACGGTGGAGCTTCCACACACCATAGATTAAGGTGTGGAGCTCTGCTGTACCTCGAGTATTAATGCAATTACTATTGTTCTTCTATTCAATTCAGCTCATTCTTGTTCTAAGATATTCATTCGCACCTAAGAACATGATGAATGTGATGATTATGTGACACTCATCATCATCCTCGCTTATGAACGCGTGCCTGACAACCACTTCCTTTCTACAAGAAAACAAGGCTTGAATGTTTATCTCTTGGATTCCTTAATCAGAATCTTCATGGTATAAGCTAGAATTGATGGCGGCATTCAAGAGAATCCAGAAGGTCTAAAGTTGTCTGTGGTATTCTGAGTAGGATTCAAGGATTGAATGACTGTGACAAGCTTCAAACTCCTAAAGGTTGGGCGTTAGTGACAGACGCAAAAGAATCACTGGATTCTATTCCAACCTGATTGAGAACTGACAGATGATTAGCCGTGCTGTGACAGAGCGTGTTGAACATTTTCACTGAGAGGACAGGATTGTAGCCACTGACAACGGTGATGCTCAACATACAGCTTGCCATAGAAAGGAGTAAGAAGGATTAGATGAAGACACTAGGAAAGCAGAGAGACAGAAGGGACAAAGCATCTCCATACGCTTATCTGAAATTCTCACCAATGAATTACATAAGTATCTCTATCTTTATTTTATGCTTTATTCATAAATCATCTATAACCATTTGAATCTGCCTGACTGAGATTTACAAGATGATCATAGCTTGCTTCATACCAACAATCTCCGTGGGATCGACCCCTTACTCGCGTAAGGTTATTACTTGGACGACCCAGTGCACTTGCTGGTTAGTTGTCTTTAGACTAACATTGCATGATTCCTGGAATTCTTATTAAAAATTTTGAATCTCTTTATTTTCTTTTCCACTCAATTTTCAAAAAAATCCAAAAAAAATTTAAAATCATAAAAATAAAAAATCTTTTATGTTTCTTGTTTGAGTCTAGTGTCTCATTTTAAGTTTGGTGTCAATTGCATGTTTCTGTTCTTCTTGAATTTTTCGAATTCATTCATGTGTCTTCATTAATCTTCAAGTTGTTCTTGATGATTTCCTTGCTCTGATCTTTAAATTCTCTTGTTTTACGTGTTTTGTTGTTTCTCATATGCATTCTCAATTTGTTAGTGTCAGTAGTATACAAACTTCTAAGTTTGGTGTCTTGCATGCATTGTTTATTTGATCTTAGTTTCATTTTGACTATTCCTCATTATTAAAAATCCAAAAAATTTTTAATTTTTGTCTTTTCAAGTCAATAATACAGAGAATTGAAGATGCAGAACATACAGCAGAAAAATTATACAGAAAAAGCTAGGCGTTCGAAACGCCCAGTAAGGAAGGACAACTGGCGTTTAAACGCCAGCCAGGGCACCTGGCTGGGCGTTTAACACCCAAAACGGTAGCATTTTGGGCGTTAAACACCAGAATGGATACCATTCTGGGCGTTTAACGCCAGGATGGCACAAGAGGGAAGATTTTGTTTTTAAT
>NC_029775.3:38076590-38077876 GCF_000817695.3 Arachis duranensis
TTTCAAGTATGTTGCCTTTTCTGTTGAGAAAGGTTTAATGTTTGAATCATATCTTTTCTTGCTAGCCAAGTCATTAATTTTAAAAATCAAATCTTTTTAAATTATTTTTCAATCATATCTTTTCAATCATATCTTTTTAAAACCATAACTTTTCAATCATATCTTCTTAATCACATCTTTTTCAAAATAGTTTTCAAATCATATCTTTTCGATTTCCAATTTCAAAATCTTTTTCAAAATCACTTTATTTCTTTCTCAATCTTAGTTTTTGAAAATCAATTACCATTTTTTCAAAATTTCTTTTAATTAATTCACTTTAATTTTCGAAAATTTCTTCCCCTCTTCTCACATCCTTCTATTTGTGGACTAACACTCCTCCTCAATGCACAATTCGAACTCTATCTCTCTTGATAAGTTCGAATTCTTCTACCATCTCCTTCTATTTTTTTCCTCTGACACATCAAGGAATCTCTATACTGTGACATAGAGGATTCCATATTTTCTTGTTTTCTTCTCTTTCATATGAGCAGGAGCAAAGACAAAAGCATTCATGTTGAGGCTGACCCTGAACCTGAAAGGACCTTGAAGCGAAAGCTAAGAGAAGCTAAAGCACAACTCTCTGTAGAGGACCTAACAGAAATCTTCAAACAAGAAGAACCCATGGCAGCCGAAAACAACAATAATGCCAACAATGCAAGGAAGGTTCTGGGTGACTTTACTGCACCTACTCCCAACTTTTATGGGAGAAGCATCTCTATCCCTGCCATTGGAGCAAACAACTTTGAGCTTAAGCCTCAATTAGTTTCTCTAATGCAACAGAATTGCAAGTTCCATGGACTTCCATTGGAAGATCCTCATCAGTTTTTAGCTGAATTCTTGCAAATCTGTGACACTGTCAAGTTCCATGGACTTCCATTCTACAGACTTATGCTATTCCCTTTTGCTATAAGAGACAGAGCTAGGATATGGTTGGACTCACAACCTAAAGAAAGCCTGAACTCTTGGAAAAAGCTAGTCAATGCCTTCTTGGCAAAGTTCTTTCCACCTCAAAAATTGAGTAAGCTTAGAGTAGAAGTCCAAACCTTCAGACAGAAGAAAGTTGAATCCCTCAATGAAGCTTGGGAAAGATACAAACAATTGATCAGAAAGTGTCCTTCTGACATGCTTTCTGAATGGAGCATCATAGGTATCTTCTATGATGGTCTTTCTGAACTGTCCAAGATGTCATTGGATAGCTTTGCTGGAGGATCTCTTCATCTGAAGAAGACGCCTGCAGAAGCTCAAGA
>NC_029775.3:38077937-38078737 GCF_000817695.3 Arachis duranensis
ATTCAAATCTCTCATGGAAGGATCAACAGAGACCTCAACAAGGTTTCAACAACAATAATGGTGGAAGAAACAGGTTTAGCAGTGGCAAGCCTTTTCCATCATCTTCTCAGCAACAGACAGAGAATTCTAAGCAGAGCCACTCTGACTTAGCAACCATGGTCTCTAATATAATCAAAACCACTCAAAGTTTCATGACTGAAATAAGGTCCTCCATTAGAAACTTGGAGGCACAAGTGGGTCAGCTGAGTAAGAAAGTTTCTGAACTCCCTCCTAGTACTCTTCCAAGCAATACAGAAGAGAATCCAAAAGGAGAGTGCAAGGCCATCAACATGGCCGAACTTGGAGAGGAGAAAGAGGCAATGAGCGCTACTGAGGAAGGCCTCAATGGACGTCCACTAGCCTCCAATGAGTTCCCTAATGAGGAACCATGGGAATCCAAGGCTCACACTGAGACCATAGAGATTCCATTGGATTTACTTATGCCATTCATGAGCTCTGATGAGTATTCTTCCTCTGAAGAGGACAAAGATGTCACTGAATAGCAAGTTGCTAAGTATCTTGGAGCAATCATGAAGCTAAATGACAAGTTATTTGGTAATGAGACTTGGGAGGACGAACCCCCTTTGCTTACCAAAGAACTGGATGACTTGACTAGGCAGAGATTACCTCAAAAGAGACAGGACCCTGGGAAGTTCTCAATACCTTGTACAGTAGGCGCCATAACCTTCAAGAAGGCTCTGTGTGACCTAGGGTCAAGCATAAACCTCATGCCTCTCTCTGTAATGGAGAAGCTAGGGATG
>NC_029775.3:38078829-38092611 GCF_000817695.3 Arachis duranensis
ACCCTTCCTAGCCACAGCAAAGGCTGTGATTGATGTTGACAGAGGAGAATTGATCATTCAAGTGAATGAAGAATCCTTTATGTTTAAAGCTCAAGGATATCCCTCTGTAACCATGGAGAGGAAGCATGAAGAGCTTCTCTCAAAACAGAGTCAAACAGAGCCCCCACAGTCAACCTCTAAGTTTGGTGTTGGGAGGCCACAACCAAATTCTAAGTTTGGTGTTGAACCCCCACATTCAAACTCTAAGTTTGGTGTTGGGAGGTTCCAATATTGCTCTGAATATCTGTGAGGCTCCATGAGGGCCCACTGTCAAGCTAATGACATTAAAGAAGCGCTTGTTGGGAGGCAACCCAATGTTATATTTATCAATTTTCCTTTTGTTATTTTATGTTTTCTATAGGTTGATGATCATGGGAAGTCACAAAATCAATTGAAAAAAGCAAAAACAGAATGAAAAAAAAAGAAAAACAGCACACCCTGGAGGAAAACTTGCTGGCATTTAAACGCCAGTAAAGACAGCAAATGGGCGTTTAACGCCCAGTCTGGCACCATTCTGGGCGTTTAACGCCAGAAAGGGGCACCAGAATGGCGTTAAACGCCAGGAAGGGGCAAGAAGCTGGCGTTAAACGCCAGAAATGGGAACCAGCCCGGCGTTTAATGCCAGAATTGGCAGAAGGAGCATTTTTGCTCGCCACTTGGTGCAGGGATGAATTTTTCTTGACACCTCAGGATCTGTGGACCCCACAGGATCCCCACCTACCCCACCACTCCCTCTCTTCTTCACCCATTCACCAATCACCTCAACAACCCTTCCCCAAAAAACTCCTCACCTATCAAATCCCACTATTCTCTTCACCACTCACATCCATCCTTCATAAAACCCCACCTACCTTACCATTCGAATTCAAACAACTTTCCCTCCCAAACCCACCCATTATGGCCGAACCATACACCCCTCTCCACTCCTATATAAACCCATCTTCACTCCTTCATTTTCACACAACCTAAACACTACTTCTCCCCCTTGGCCAAACCACAAAGCCACCTCAATCTCCTCCATTTTCTTTTTCTTCTACTCCCTTCTTTCTTCTTTTGCTCGAGGATGAGCAAACCTTCTAAGTTTGGTGTGGTAAAAGCATTACTTTTTGTTTTTCCATAACCATTTATGGCATCTAAGGCCGGAGAAACCTCTAGAAAGAGGAAAGGGAAGGCAAAAGCTTCCGCCTCCGAGTCATGGGAGATGGAGAGATTCATCTCAAGGGTGCATCAAGACCACTTCTATGAAGTTGTGGCCATGAAGAAGGTGATCCCTGAGGTCCCTTTCAAACTCAAAAAGAGTGAATATCTGGAGATCCGACATGAGATCCAAAGGAGAGGTTGGGAAGTTCTTACCAACCCCATTCAACAATTCGGAATCTTAATGGTTCAATAGTTCTATCCCAATGCATGGATCAACAAGAACCATGATCAAAGTGTGAACCCGGACCCAAAGAATTGGCTTGCAATGGTTCGGGGGAAATGCTTAGATTTTAGTACGGAAGATGTAAGGTTGGCATTCAACTTGCCCATGATGCAAGGAGATGAACACCCTTACACTAGAAGGGTCAACTTTGATCAAAGGTTGGACCAAGTCCTCATAGACATTTGTGAAGAGGGCGCTCAATCGAAGAGAGATTCAAGAGGGAAGCCGGTTCAACTGAGAAGGCATGACCTCAAGCCCGTGGTTAGGGGATGGTTGGAGTTTATCCAACGCTCAATCATTCCCACTAGCAACCGGTCCGAAGTTACTATAGACCGGGCTATCATGATTCATAGCATCATGATTGGAGAGGAAGTAGAAGTTCATGAGGTTATATCCCAAGAACTTTATAAGGTGGCGGACAAGTCCTCTACCTTAGCAAGGTTAGCCTTTCCTCATCTCATTTGTCACCTTTGTTATTCAATTGAAATTAACATAGAGGGAGACATCCTCATTGATGAAGATAAGCCCATCACTAAGAAAAGGATGGAGCAAACAAGAGATCCCACTCATCATGAAATCCCTGAGATTCCTCAAGGGATGCACTTTCCTCCATAGAACTATTGGGATCAAATCAACACCTCCCTAGGAGAATTGAGTTCCAACATGGGACAACTAAGGGTGGAGCACCAAGAACATTCCATCCTCCTCCAAGAAATTAGAGAAGATCAAAGAATCATGAGAGATGAGCAACAAAGGCAAGGAAGAGACATTGAGGAGCTCAAGCACTCCATAAGATCTTCAAGAGGAAGAACAAGCCGCCATCACTAAGGTAGACCCGTTCTTTAATCTCCTTGTTCTTTATTTTTCTGTTTTACGAATTTTCATGATTATGTTTATCTATGTTTGTGTCTTATGATCATTAGTGTCTTAGTGTCTATGCCTTAAAGTTATGAATGTCCTATGAATCCATCACCTTTCTTAAATAAAATATGTTCTTAATTGAAAAAGAGTAGAATTGCATGAATTTTGAATTTTATAACAGTTTAATTATTTTGATGTGGTGGCAATACTTTTGTTTTCTGAATGTATGCTTGAACAGTGCATATGTCTTTTGAATTTGTTGTTCATGAATGTTGGCTCTTGAAAGAATGATGAAAAAGGAGACATGTTACTGGGGATCTGAAAAACCATAAGAATGATTCTTGAAGCAAGAAAAAGCAGTGAATACAAAAAAAAAGAAAAGAAAGAGAGGAAAAAGAAAAAGAAAAATAAAGTCATGATCTAAGGCAAAAAGAGTGTGCTTAAGAACCCTGGACATCTCTAATTGGGGACTCTAGCAAAGCTGAGTCACAATCTGAAAAGGTTCACCCAGTTATGTGTCTGTGGCATGTATGTATCCGGTGGTAATACTGGAAGACAGAGTGCTTTGGGCCACGGCAAGACTCATAAAGTAGCTGTGTTCAAGAATCATCATACTTAACTAGGAGAATCAATAACACTATCTGGATTTTGAGTTCCTATAGAAGCCAATCATTCTGAATTTCAAACAATAGAGTGAGATGCCAAAACTATTCAGAGGCAAAAAGCTACAAGCCCCGCTCATCTAATTAATACTGATCTTCATAGATGTTTTTGGAATTCATTGCATATTCACTTCTTTTTATCTTATTTGATTTTCAGTTGCTTGGGGACAAGCAACAATTTAAGTTTGGTGTTGTGATGAGCAGATAATTTATACGCTTTTTGGCATTATTTTTAGTATGTTTTTAGTATGTTTTAGTTAGTTTTTATTATATTTTTATTAGTTTTTAGTTAAAATTCACTTTTCTGGACTTTACTATGAGTTTTTCTATTTTTCTGTGATTTCAGGTATTTTCTGACTGAAATTGAGGGACCTGAGCAAAAATCTGATTCAGAGGCTGAAAAGGACTGCAGATGCTGTTGGATTCTGACCTCCCTACACTCGAAGTAGATTTTCTGGAGCTACAGAAGCCTAATTGGCGCGCTCTCAATTGCGTTAAAAATTAGACATCCTGGGCTTTCCAGCAATGTATAATAGTTCATACTTTACCTGAGATTTGATGGCCCAAACAGGCGTTCCAAGTCAGCTCAAGAATTCTGGCGAAAAACGCCAGAACTAGCACAAGAATGGGAGTTAAACGCCCAAACTGGCACAAAGGCTGACGTTTAACTCCAAGAAAAGTCTCTACACATGAAAGCTTCAATTCTTAGCCCAAGCACACACCAAGTGGGCCCGGAAGTGGATTTTTATGTCATTTACTCATCTTTGTAAACCCTAAGCTACTAGTTCTCTACAAATAGGACCTTTTGCTATTGTATTTTCATCTTTTGATCACTTTAGATCTTTAGATCATCTTTGGATGTCTAGTTCTTAGATTATGCGGGCTGGCTTCTCGGCCATGCCTAGACCATGTTCTTATGTATTTTCAACGGTGGAGTTTCTACACATCATAGATTAAGGTGTGGAGCTCTTCTGTACCTCGAGTATTAATGCAATTACTATTGTTCTTCTATTCAATTCAGCTCATTCTTGTCCTAAGATATTCATTCGCACCCAATAACATGATGAATGTGATGATTATGTGACACTCATCATCATTCTCACTTATGATTCCTTAATCAGAATCTTCGTGGTATAAGCTAGAATTGATGGCGGCATTCAAGAGAATCCGGAAGGTTTAAACCTTGTCTGTGGTATTCTGAGTAGGATTCAAGGACTGAATGACTGTGATGAGCTTCAAACTCCTGAAGGCTAGGTGTTAGTGACAGACGCAAAAGAATCACTGGATTCTATTCCAACCTGATTTAGAACCGACAGATGATTAGCCGTGTTGTGACAGAGCGTGTTGAACAATTTCATTGAGAGGACGGGATTGTAGCCACTGACAATGATGATGCCCAACATATAGTTTGCCATGGAAAGGAGTAAGAAGGATTGGATGAAGACAGTAGGAAAGCAGAGAGACGGAAGGGACAGAGCATCTCCATACGCTTATCTGAAATTCTCACCAATGATTTACATAAGTATCTCTATCTTTATTTTATGATTTATTCATAAATCATCTATAACCATTTGAATCTGCCTGACTGAGATTTACAAGATGACCATAGCTTGCTTCATACCAACAATCTCAGTGGGATCGACCCTTACTCGCGTAAGGTTTATTACTTGAACGACCCAGTGCACTTACTGGTTAGTTGTGCGAAGTTGTGATAAAGAGTTGAGATTGCAATTGAGCGTACCATGTTGATGGCGCCATTGATGATCACAATTTTGTGCACCACTTCTGCAGGCGTTTTCTTTAGGTGAATGGATCCACCTGCAGAATGGTCCAATGACATCTTGGAAAACTCAGATAGACCGTAATAGAATATATCTAATATGGTCCATTCTGAAAACATGTCAAAAGGACACTTTTTCGTCATCTGCTTGTATCTTTCCCAAGCTTCATAGAGGGATTCACCATCTTTTTATTTGAAGGTCTGAACATCCACTCTAAGATTGCTCAACTTTTGAGGAGGAAAGAATTTATCCAAGAAGGCCGTGACCAGCTTATCCCAGGAGTCCAGGCTATCTTTAGGTTGTGAGTCCAACCATATTCTAGCTCTGTCTCTTACAGCAAAAGGGAAAAGCATGAGCCTGTAGACTTCTGGATCCACTCCATTCGTCTTTACAGTCTCACAAATCTGCAAGAACTCAGTTAAAAACTGGTAAGGATCTTCAGATGGAAGTCCATGAAACTTGCAGTTCTGTTGCATTAGAGCAACTAATTGAGGTTTCAGCTCAAAATTGTTTGCTCCAATGGCCGGAATGGAGATGCTTCTTCCATAAAATTTGGAAGTTGGTTTAGTGAAATCACCAGGCATCCTCCTTGCATTATTGTTGTTGGGTTCGGCTGCCATCTCCTTTTCTTGTTCGAAAATTTTAGAAAGGTTGTCTCTGGATTGTTGTAATTTAGCTTCTCTTAATTTCTTCTTCAGAGTCCTTTCAGGTTCAGGATCAGCTTTAACAAGAATGCCTTTTTTCTTGCTCCTGCTCATATAGGGAAGAAGAGAACAAGAAAAGAAAGAAGAATCCTCTATGTCACAGTATAGAGATTCCTTTATGTTAGCAGAAGAAGAAAGGGAATAGGAGTGAAGAAGAATGAATAGGTAGGGGTAGTGATTTGAGGTGAAGAGAGGTGAAGAGAAGTGTTAGTAAATAAATAAATAAATAGAAGAAGGGGAGAGGGAAGAAATTTCGAAAATAAATTTGAAAAGAAGTTAAATGATTTTTGAAAATAAAAGATAAGATAGAATTAAAATTAAAACAATTAATTAATTAAAAAGAATTTTTAAAAAAGGGATGAGATATTTTCGAAAATTAGAGAGGAAAAAGTAGTTAGGTGATTTTGAAAAAGATAAGAAACAAACAAAAAGTCAAATAGTTAGTTGAAAAATATATTAAAGTCAAATTTGAAAAGATAAGAAGATAAGAAGTTAGATAAGATATTTTGAAATTAAATTTTTGAAAAAGATAAAATTTTGAAAAAGATATGATATAAAAGATAAGATAACATAGATTTAATTTTTAAAAATTAATTACTTAACTAACAAGAAATTAAAAGATAAGATTCTAGAATTTAGAGATTGAACCTTTCTTAACAAGAAAGTAACAAACTTCAAATTTTTGAATCAATCATATTAATTGTTAGCATAATTTTCGAAAATTTGAAATAAAATTAAGAAAAAGATTTTTGAAAAATAATTTTCAAAATTTTCGAAAAAAATAGAAAAAATGAAAAAGATATGATTTTTGAAAAAGATTTTGAAAAGATAAGATTTTTAAAATTGAAAATTTGACTAGACTTGTAAGAAACAACTAATTATTAAAATTTTTTGACCAAGTCAACCCAAAATTTCAAAAATTTGGAGAGAAATAAGGAAAAGATATTTTTTGATTTTTGAATTTTTGATGATGAGAGAGAAAAACATAAAAATGACTCACAACATGAAAATTATGAATCAAAACTCATGATGCATGCAAGAACACTATGAATGTCAAGATGAACACCAAGAACACTTTGAATATCATGATGAACATCAAGAACATATTTTTAAAAAATTTTTTATGCAAAGAAAACATGCAAGACACCAAACTTAGAAATCTTTCATGCATGGACCCTAACAAACGAAAAATGCATATGAAAAACAACAAACAACACAAAACAAGAAAACATCAAGATCAAACAAGAAGACTTGTCAAGAACAACTTGAAGATCATGAAGAACACCATGAATGCATGAATTTTCGAAAAATGCAAGAAAATTTTTTTAAAGCATGCAATTGACACCAAACTTAAAAATTGACTCAAGACTCAAACAAGAAACACAAAATATTTTTGGTTTTTATGATTTTATGATTTTTTTGGTATTTTCTTTATTTATTTTCGAAAAAAAGGAAAAAATTTTGAAAATTTTTTGAAAATAAAACAAAAAGAAAATTACCTAATCTGAGCAACAAGATGAACCGTCAGTTGTCTATACACGAACAATCCCCGGCAACGGCACCAAAAACTTGGTGCACGGAATTGTGATCATCAACAATGGCTCCAATGACTTGGTAGCTCTCACACGTGAATTACACTTAGTCACAACTCCGCACAACTAACCAGCAAGTGCACTGGATCGTCCAAGTAATACCTTACGTGAGTAAGGGTCGATCCCACAGAGATTGTTGGTATGAAGCAAGCTATGGTCATCTTGTAAATCCCAGTCAGGCGGATTTAAATGGATTAAGAGATTATTAGTTTAAATAATGATAATAAAATAAATAGAAAATAAAAATAAAGTTACTCATGTAATCCAATGGTGGGAATTTCAGATAGGTGTATGGAGATGCTTGTCCCTGTTGAATCTCTGCTTTCCTACTGCTTTCATTCAATCACAGCACGGCTAATCATCTGTCGGTTCTCAATCAGGTTGGAATAGAATCCAGTGATTCTTTTGCATCTGTCACTAACGCCCAACCTTCATGAGTTTGAAGCTCGTCACAGTCATTCAATCCCGGAATCCTACTTGGAATACCACAGACAAGGTTAGACTTTCCGGATTCCCATGAATGCTGCCATCAATTCTAGCTTATACCACGAAGATTCTGATTAAGGAATCCAAGAGATATGCGCCCGGCCTAAGGTAGAACGGAAGTGGTTGTCAGTCACGCACGTTCATAGGTGAGAATGATTATGAGTGTCACGGATCATCACATTCATCAAGTTGAAGTGCAACGAATATCTTAGAATAGGAATAAGTCGAATTGGATAGAAAATAATAGTAATTGCATTAAAACTTGAGGTACAGCAGAGCTCCACACCCTTAATCTATGGTATGTAGAAACTCCACCGTTGAAAATACATAAGTGAAAGGTCCAGGCATGGCCGAGAGGCTAGCCCCCAAGATCTAAGAACTAAACATCCAGAGATTGAATAATACAATCAAAGGTGTCTAATAGACTAGTAAAAAGTTCTATTTATACTAAACTAGCTACTAGGGCTTACAGAGGTAAGTAATTGATGCATAAATCCACTTCCAGGGCCCACTTGGTGTATGTTTGGGCTGAGCTTGATCTATCTACGAGCTAAGGCTTCTTTTGGAGTTGAACACCAAGTTGTAACGTGTTTTGGGCGTTCAACTCCGGTTCGTGACGTGTTTCTGGCGTTTGACTCCAGACAGCAACATGGAACTGGCGTTGAGCGCCAGTTTACGTCATCTAATCATGAATAAAGTATGGACTATTATATATTGCTGGAAAGCTCTAGATGTCTACTTTCCAACGCCATTGAGAGCGCGCCATTTGGAGTTCTGTAGCTCCAGAAAATCCATTTCAAGTTTAGGGAGGTCAGATTCCAACAGCATCAGCAGTCCTTTGTCAGCCTTCTTATCATAGTTTTGCTCAGGTCCCTCAATTTCAGCCAGAAAATACCTGAAATCACAGAAAAACACACAAACTCATAGTAAAATCTATAAATGTAAATTTAGCATAAAAACTAATGAAAATATCCCGAAAAGTAACTAGAACCTATTAAAAACTACCTAAAAACAATGCCAAAAAGTGTATAAATTATCCGCTCATCATGCATTAAACTAAAGAGCTCTCAGATTATGAAATTTAGAAACAGATCAATTCAATATCAAAACAGAAATGTAGAGGTGTTGAAGAATCACAACAGCAAGAACTTAGATCATTCATGAAAATCCAAAAGAGGAATCAACAATTTCAATCGAACAATAAAAACAGAAGAGCAGCCAAGAGCTCAGCTCAATTGCAAAATAAAGTTGAAGATCTCAAGGAATCAAAGAGACTAGAAAATAAGTCTAGATCTCAATTACTTCCTTGATCCAATAACAAATAGATTGAAGAAGAAAGAAAAATGGAAGCAACGAATAAAAACTCAGATTCAACCCTTAATTCACTGAATTATGCAGCAAGAAAAAAAAAGAGAAATCTCAGAGGGGGAATGAAACAGAATTCCTTCAATTCTCCACCCAAGATTCAAAACAAAGCAAGGAAAACTAAAAGAGAGAGCTCTCTAATCCTAATGCTCCCTAGTGGAGCCATCCTCCTTATTGAAATGAAACTAATGCCTTTATATAGGCTTTTACAAAAAATGAAAAATGAAATTAAAATTCTAAACAAATTACAATTAAAATGAATTCCTAAGCTAACTGGTCCTTGTGCCTTTGAGTGGTGTCATGAGTTTTTCTTGCCTTTGGGCTTGTTGAATGGTTGATTTTAATTTGATTTTTGGACCATGAGTCACAGTCCCAGGGAAAAGCTCAGCTCTCCCCAAGAGCGCAGCTGTGGTGCTTGTTTCCTTAGCCCTTTTGGTGCGTGACAAGCTTTGCTTGACAAGGGAGGTAGCGCTCAACTCTTGGCAAGAGCGCAGCTTCCTCCTTGTCTTTAGTGTGCACTCCCAATTCGAACCTTGCTGGGAGCATTTTGGGGAAGCAAATTTCCTTTGAAGAATGGCACTCCTTCCTTGCCATCATAGGTTCGAACCTTGGCTGCTTCATTTTTTACCATTTCGTTGCATTTTCTTTTGTGTGCGAGCCCGATAAAGCTCTCCATGAGAGCTCTGAGCTCTCCAAGTGAGCGCTCCTTTGCTTTGGAGTGAGGCTCCAGCTTCGAACCTTGGTGGAAGCATTGGCTGATTTTTTTGCTTGTTTTTTGCCCTTAAAGATGCTTTCACTGATGTCACAATTTCATGCCAAATATGGATTGTCATATATCGTTAGAGAGCTCTGAATGTAAGCTTTCCAATGCAACTAGAAGCATATTAATCGGACATTTGTAGCTTAAGTTATGGCACTTTGAAGGAGGCTTGGTCATGCAGTGAACGCCCAGATTTTAACTTAGCGAAATTTCTTGCCTCCAAGCTCATTTTTATTGTACGTCAAAGCTAGGTTCATGGGTAGAGCCGAGCTTTGAGTGCTGATTGCCACTCTCCTTTGATTTGGTCATGGGCCACGCTTCTAAAAGCGTGGCCTAAGGCTCCAAAGTGTGCTCCAACTTCAAAGTGTGCCCCAAAACTCTTTTTTTTTCTCCTTTTTGGCTTATTTTGTGCTTCTTTGATTCTCTTTCTTCTTATTTCCTACAAGATTTATAAAATTAAAAGGTCAAAGAAATATACCAATTAAGTACAAAAGCATTCAATATTTAAGCATAAATCATTAATTTCTTGTATGAAAGAGCATAGAAAAACATGACATGATGACATGTCATCAGGTAGTCCTCATTCAATTGAAGAACTAACTCTCCTCTGTCAACATCAATCACAGCCCTTGCTGTGACTAGGAAGGGTCTTCCAAGGATGATGGATTCATCCTCATCCTTCCCAGTGTCTAGGATTATCAAGTCAGCAGGGATGTAAAGGCCTTCAACCTTCACTAAGACATCCTCTACAAGTCCATAAGCCTGTTTCATTGATTTGTCTGCCATCTCTAGTGAGATTCTTGCAGCTTGTACCTCAAAGATCCCTAGTTTTTCTATTACAGAGAGTGGCATGAGGTTGATTCCTGACCCCAGGTCACACAGAGCCCTTTCAAAGGTCATGGTGCCTATAGTGCAAGGTATTAAGAACTTTCTGGGATCCAGTTTCTTTTGAGGCAATGTTTGCTGAATCCATGTATTCAATTCATTGATGAGCAATGGAGGTTCATCCTCCCAAGTCTCATTACTAAATAACTTGGTATTCAGCTTCATGATTGCTTCCAGATACAAAGCAACTTGCTCTTCAACAATGTCTTCACCCTCTTCAGAGGAAGAATATTCATCAACGCTCATGAATGGCAATAGTAAGTTTAGTGGAATCTCTATGGTCTCTATATGAGCCTCAGATTCCTTTGGTTCCACAATAGAGAACTCCTTATTGGTCAATGGACGTCCCTTGAGGTCTTCCTCACTGGGAATCACTACCTTTTCACTCTCTCCAGGTTTTGCCATTTTGGTTATAGTTATGGCTTTGCACTCTCTTTTAGGATTCTCTTCTGTATTGCTTGGGAGAGTACTAGGAGGAGTTTCGGTAACTCTTTTACTCAGATGACCCACTTGTGCCTCCAAATTTCTGATGAAGGACCTTGTTTCATTCATGAAACTAAGAGTGGTCTTAGATAGATCAGAGACTATGTTTGCTAAGCCAGAGAAGTTCTGCTCAGAATTTTTTGTCTGTTGCTAAGAAGATGGTGGAAAAGGTTTGCTATTGCCAAACTTATTTCTCCCACTATTATTGTTGTTGAAGCCTTGTTGAGGCCTCTGTTGATCCTTCCATGAGAAACTTGGATGATTCCTCCATGAAGGATTATAGGCGTTTCCATAGGATTCTCCCATGTAGTTCACCTCTTCCATTGCAGGATTCTTAGGGTCATAGGCTTCTCCTTCAGAGGAGGCTTCTTTAGTACTGCCAGATGCAGCTTGCAATCCAGTCAGATTCTGAGAAATCATATTGACTTACTGAGTCAATATTTTGTTCTGAGCCAATATGGCATTCAGAGTATCAATCTCAAGAACTCCCTTCTTCTGAGTCATCCCATTATTCATAGGATTTCTTTCAGAAGTGTACATAAACTGGTTATTTGCAACCATCTCAATGAGTTCCTGGGCTTCTGCAGGTGTTTTCAGATGAAGGGATCCACCAGCAGAATGGTCCAATAACATCTTGGACATTTTAGACAGACCATCATAGAATATGTATATGATGCTCCATTCTGGAAACATGTCAGAAGGACACCTTTTGGTTAATTGCTTGTATCTTTCCCAAGCCTCATAGAGGATTCACCTTCCTTCTGTCTGAAGGTTTGGACTTTCACTCTAAGCTTGCTCATCTTTTGAGGTGGAAAGAATTTGGTCAAGAAGGCATTGACCAACTTATCCCAAGAGTTCAGGCTTTCTCTAGGTTGTGAGTCCAACCATGTTCTAGCTCTTTCTCTCACAGCAAAGGGGAAAAGCATAAGTCTGTAGACCTCGGGATCAACCCCATTGGTCTTAACAATATCACAGATCTGCAAGAATTCAACTAAGAACTGATGAGGATCTTCTGATGGAAGTCCATGAAACTTGCAATTCTGCTACATTAGAGAAACTAATTGAGGCTTAAGCTCAAAGTCGTTTGCTCCAATGGCAGGAATTGAGATGCTTCTTCCATAGAAGTTGGAAGTTGGTGCAGTATAGTCACCAAGAATCTTCCTTGCATCTCTGCCATTGTTGTTGGGTTCGGCTGCCATGTCTACTTCTTTTTCGAATTTTTCTGTAAGGTCCTCTCCAGAGTGTTGTGCTTTATCTTCTCTTAGCTTCTTCTTTAGAGTCCTTTCAGGTTCAGGATCAGCTTCAACAATAATATTTTTATCCATGTTTCTGCTCATATGAAAAAGAAGAGAACAAAGGGAGTAATGGAATCCTCTATGTCACAGTATATAGATTACTTGAGGTGTCAGAAGAAAAGAAGAATAGAGGAATGAGGTAGAAAGAGAATGAGAAAAATTTGAACACACAGAGAGAGAGAGAGAGAGAGAGAGAGAAGGTTCGAATTATAAGTAGAAGAGAAGTGTTAGCAAATAAATAGAAAGAGATGAGAGAGAGTATTCAAAAATTGAATTTAAAACAAGTTGTTAATTAAAAATATTTTTGAAAAAGGGGTTAGTGATTTTCGAAAATTGGAAGTGGAAAAGTGGTTAGGTGGTTTTGAAAAAGATAAGAAATAGTAATTAGTTGAAAAAGATTTGAAAATAATTTTGAAAAGATAAGAAGTTAGAAAAAAAAGATTTTGAAATTAAAATTTGAAAAGATACGATTGAAAAAGATTTGATTGAAAAAGATATGATTTTTAAAAATATATGATTGAAAAGATATGATTGAAAAAGATTTGATTTTTAAAATTGATGACTTGACTAACAAGAAATTAAAAGATATGATTCTAAAATTCAAAGATTGAACCTTTCTTAACAAGAAAGTAACAAACATGCAATTTTTTCTAATCAAAACTTTAATTGTTAGCAAGGATTTTTTTGAAAATATAGAAAGATAAGAATTAAAATTATGATTTAAAACATGAAAAATTGGAAAAAAATTTGAATTGGAAATGAAATTACCTCCCTTGTGTCATTTTGGCGTTGAACGCTAAGAATGATATCCATTCTGGCGTTTAACGCCAATGTGGCTACCTCTTTGGGCGTTTAACGCCTGATGTGTGGAAAGCGATCCAACACAAAACTCACCGGCAAGTGCACCGGGTCGCATCAAGTAATAATAACTCACATGAGTGAGGTTGATCCCACAGGGATTGAAGGATTGAGCAATTTTAGTTTAGTGGTTGATTTAGTCAAGCGAATCAAGTTTTGGTTGAGTGGGTTGTATTTAACAGAATATAAATTGCTTGGAATGTAAAGGGAGAAGGGGAAATTGCAGTAAATTAAAGAACAGGAAAGTAAACTTGCTGAATCTTAAAGAACAAGAAAGTAAATGACTGAAACTTAAAGTGCAAGAAATGTAAATTGCAGAAACTTAAAGTGCAAGAAATGTAAATTGCAGAAACTTAAAGTGCAAGAAATGTAAATTGCAGAAACTTAAAGTGCAAGAAATGTAAATTGCAGAAACTTAAAGTGCAAGAAATGTAAATTGCTTGAATATAAAAGGGGTTTGAGGACTGGGATAGCAAAATCTAAACAAAGGAGAAGTAAATTGCAGCAATTGATTGAGCAGAAATTGAATCAGAAGCAAATAGCATTCAAACAGAAAGAAAATAAAATGTAGCAGAGGTTCACAGACGA
>NC_029775.3:38093798-38094721 GCF_000817695.3 Arachis duranensis
ATAAGAAAAGGATACTTATCCTTATTATGCAGATAGCAGAACTTGATCTATGGGGCATTTATGCAGACAATGACAACTCAAGTTATTGTTCTTGTTACATGATATACATTTTGCATCAAAGGTTTGCTAAACTTGCTGTTATAAGACTCACTTTTTGATTCCTCCCTTGCTAACTTTTCTTGGCTTACAATGCTTAACAAGCTTATTATTCTTTTGGAGGTTTGGTGTCAAATGTTGCAGTAATATCCTTTGGCTTTATTTGTTTCTTTCCTTTACTCAACATCTCTCCACCACAGACACTTGGCTCACTAATTCTTCCTAGGATCATTGATGCCCAGCATCTCTTTGGATAACTAAATGTTCTGTATCTAAGTTGCTCTTTATTGTGGATTTTCAATTGGCCATCCCAAATCAGTTGATCTAAGTGACCGGGTTTTAAAATACCCCTTAGAATTTACTCATCCAAGCATATCTTAGTACAAGAACACCACAGGCATATGTCCTAAGGTTCAAGCTATTGGTGTCCAACCTTTATTCTTTGTTTTTCTTGCCATTTTGGATTTTTCTTCTTCCTTTTCTTTCTGTTTTCGTTACCAAGGGCTTTTTCATTATTGATAAGAGTCTTTGTAACAGCAAGCTAACTTACGCTTGAATGAGAATGATATTATGCAACAATTATTTCATGAGTTATGCATTTAATCAAACACATATACCACCACTAACTTTCATTCTTACTTATGCAACATTGGATATTTCACTTTTCAATTCAAACAAATCTCTTTTATTTAAGCATGTAGGCAACAAAACAGAATTTAAATCTAAGTGATGGATAACAAGCATTATGCAGATTTAGCATTTTTAACAAACAATTTCACTTGCAACTAGATAAACACTTTAGCAAGACATACAATGGTTTCCAGATT
>NC_029775.3:38095045-38097338 GCF_000817695.3 Arachis duranensis
TAAATTTAATTGATTTTTAATTGATTTATAAGCCTTGTGAATTTAGTGATACTTTGAGTGGTTGTTTTGGTTTATTATAGGTGAAGAAAAGAAGAAAAGAGGAAGCGTGGCCCAAGAGAGAAGAAGTGTGGCGCATAAAAGGAGGAAGCAAGCATTGCCCTCCACAAGGGCACACTGCCCTCTAGGAGGGCAACATAAGGAAACAAACTTGAAAAGCAACACTGCCCTGCCCTCCTCAAGGGCGGAGCACAATTTGATGCTAAGAATTAAAGGGAGCAAAAACTCTGCCCTGCCCTCCTCAAGGGCAGTATCGGGCTCACCAAAGGGAGAAATTCAAAGAAAAAGCTCACCAATGCTTGCCACAAGAATCGAACACGGCACCATGAGGAAACAAGAAACTAAGCCTTACTTTGGTGCCAAGAAAACCAAGGAAAAGTGTAGCGTGTGCATTGCCCGACTTTCGAACACGGGACTTTAGTTTTGGAAACATTGCCCTACCCTCCGCAAGGGCAGGGCAGCATCTTGTGGTGCATGATGGTATTTTTGCGGAAAACGAATTTTCCAACACACAAATCCAACCGGCAAGTGTACCGGGTCGCATCAAGTAATAATAACTCACATGAGTGAGGTCGATCCCACAGGGATTGAAGGATTGAGCAATTTTAGTTTAGTGGTTGATTTAGTCAAGCGAATCAAGTTTTGGTTGAGTGGGTTGTATTTAACAGAATATAAATTGCTTGGAATGTAAAGGGAGAGGGGGGATTTGCAGTAAATTAAAGAACAGGAAAGTAAAATAGACTGAATCTTAAAGAACAAGAAATTAAATGACTGAAACTTAAAGTGCAAGAAATGTAAATTGCAGTAACTTAAATGGCAAGGAATGTAAATTGCTTGAATGTAAAAGGGATTTGAGGACTGGGATTGCAGAATATAAACAAAGAGAAAGTAAATTGCAACAATTAAGAGAGCAGAAATTGAATTAGAAGCAATGAAAGCTTAAACAAAAATTAAAGTAAAGTGCAGCAAGGTTCACAGAAGAACCCAAGTAAATTGTGATCTCAGGACTCAAGAGCTTAGGTAGCAGAGCCTAAAACTCAATTTCCTTCCCAGATCCGAGTTATCAAAGCAATTGACAGAAAATTGAAGAAGAAGCAGTAGAGGAACAGAAAATGAAATTCAATTGTGCATAAAAGGATTTAAAGAGGTTTTAGATGGGAATTGGGACAGAATTTCCTCAATTTCACACACCCAAAACTCAGAAAGAGAAGAGTGGAATTGCCCGAGTAAACACGAGGAAGGAGATCAATCAATTCTCCCTTAATCCTCTGAACTCTCGGTCAAGTCTCTCAAGAGCAATTACCAGAAATTCAAAGCTCAAAGAAAGTGCCAAATTTAAAAGCTAAGCTAAAGGTAAGTCAAAAAGTTTTTAATTACATCAAACTAGCTCCTATTTATACACTTTCTATTCTTGGATTTTGGGATTTGGATGGGCTTTTGATTTGGTGAAGAAATGAATTAAAATGGGGTTTTAATTTGAATTTTCGGCCCATGAGAAGTTGCTCCCAGGAGGCTGCCCTGCCCTTGTGGAGGGCAGGGCAGGATTTGGTGCATGTTGGTGCGGCCTTGGTGCGGTCTTGGTGCGGTCTGGTGCGCAAAATGCTGCCCTGCCCACGCCGAGGGCAGGGCAGGAAAAATTGGTGCGCCAGATTCAAGCTGTGGTGCGCCAGATTTGAGCTTTGGTGCGCGCTGGTGCTGCCAGGAACGTGCCACGGTGCACAAAATTGGTGCATAGGATACTGCCTTGCCCTCGCGGAGGGCAGGGCAGGAAAATTTGGTGCTGCCAGGATTGAGCTTGGTGCGTGCTGGTGCTGCCAGGAATGAGCCTTGGTGCGCCAGATTTGAGCCTTGGTGCGCCTGATCCGTGCACCAACAAAATGCTGCCCTGCCCTCGCGGAGGGCAGGGCAGTGTTTCCAAAATGATGTCCCGTGTTCGAAACACGGCTGGAACACACGCTCAATTAATTTCCTTGGTTTCTTGGCACGGCACTCAACCTTAGTTCCTTACTTCTTCCTTGGTCCGTGTTCGATTCTTGTAGCATGCATGGGTGACATTTTTCCTTTGATTTTCTTCCTTGGTGAGCCCGATACTGCCCTTGTGGAGGGCAGGGCAAGGTTCTCTTCTTCTTGGTTCCAAGGCACACTTTTGTGCTCTGCCCTTGTAGTGGGCAGGGCAGAGTTGCCTTCCTTGTTTGGTTCCCTTATGTTGCCCTCCTAGAGGGCAGTGTGCCCTTGT
>NC_029775.3:38098702-38099770 GCF_000817695.3 Arachis duranensis
GAAATGTAAATTGCAGAAACTTAAAGTGCAAGAAATGTAAATTGCTTGAATATAAAAGGGGTTTGAGGACTGGGATTGCAGAATCTAAACAGAGAGAAATTTAATTGCCACAATTAATAGAGCAGAAATTGAATTGAAAGCAATGAGGATTCAAACAGAAATTGAAATTAAAGTGCAGCAAGGTTCACAGAAGAACCAAAAGTAAATTGGGATCTCAGGGTTCAAGAGACTAGGTAGCAGAGCCTAGATCTCAATTACCTTCCTAGATCCAAGTTCTCAAAGCAATTAACAAGAAATTAAAGATCATTCTCCCTTAAATTATTTTAGTGTGCAACACCAAACTTAGCTCCTTGCAATACAGACCAATTATTCAACCTTTTTATTGAAATAGCTATGAAAAGAAACTACATCAGGTTAGGTTGCCTCCCAACAAGCGCTCTTTTAATGTTACTAGCTTGACATTCCTTATTCTTGCTCAACTTCCAAAGTGTTTCAGGATCAAAAGGTGTGGATTCATTGCTCTTTCCTCCTGTCACAAAAGTAGAAACACAAACAGAGCCAGAAACTAAAACAGAGCACTTTGTAACTTGAGTGCAGTTAGAGTTAGTAGAGGCAAAGTCTCGAACAGTTAGTGTGTTAGTTTAAAAATAAAGAAAAAGTGCTTGATCTAGACCTCCACTTCACTTACTCATTGTCAATCTATTTCAATCCCCGGCAACGGCGCCAAAAACTTGATGTGTGGAAAGCGATCCAACACAAAACTCACCGGCAAGTGCACCGGGTCGCATCAAGTAATAATAACTCACATGAGTGAGGTCGATCCCACAGGGATTAAAGGATTGAGCAATTTTAGTTCAGTGGTCAATTTAGTCAAGCAAATCAAGTATTGGTTGAGTGATTTTGTATCCAACAATAAGTAAATAGCAGGAAATGTAAAGGGAGAGGGATGAATTGCAGAAATTAGAGAGAACTGAAAGTAAAAGAGCTTAATCTTAAAGAACAAGAAATTAAATGACTAAAACTTAAAGTGCAAGAAATGTAAATTGCAGTAACTTAAATGGCAAGAAA
>NC_029775.3:38100488-38104417 GCF_000817695.3 Arachis duranensis
GCTGCCCTGCCCTCGCGGAGGGCAGGGCAGGAAATTTTGGTGCTGCCAGGATCGATCTTGGTGCGTGCTGGTGCTGCCAGGAGTGTGCTTGGTGCGCCAGATTTTGAGCCTTGGTGCGCCAGATCCGTGCACCAACAAAATGCTGTCCTGCCCTCGCGGAGGGCAGGGCAGTGTTTCCACTTTGATGTCCCGTGTTCGAAACACGGCTGGGACACACGTTCAATTAATTTCCTTGGTTTCTTGGCACGGCACTCAACCTTAGTTCTTTGCTTCTTCCTTGGTCCGTGTTCGAGTCTTTTGGCATGCATGGGTGACATTTTTCCTTTGATTTTCTTCCTTGGTGAGCCCGATACTGCCCTTGTGGAGGGCAGGGCAAGGTTCTCTTCTTCTTGGTTCCAAGGCACACTTTTGTGCTCTGCCCTTGTAGTGGGCAGGGCAGAGTTGCCTTCCTTGTTTGGTTCCCTTATGTTGCCCTCCTAGAGGGCAGTGTGCCCTTGTGGAGGGCAATGTTTGCCTCCCCCTTTGCATGCGGCACACTTCCTCTTGCTTTGACCACACTTTCCTTTCCTTGGGCTACACTTCTTAGGCCACGCTTTTCCTTTTCTTTTCTTTTCTTCACCTATAATAAACCAAAACAACCACTCCAAGTATCACTAAATTCAAGAGGCTTATAAATCAATTAAAATTCAATTAAAATTAGCTTAAACCGCATGATTTAACATTAATTTCATGGTGGTTGTTTGATTTAGAGAAGTTATGCATTTTCACTCCAAATCACTTACTTAGGATGCAAGAAAGTGCATAAATGCTAACAAAACAAGTGAAATTAGCTTGAAAAATGGGTATATGATGACTTGTCATCAACGCCCAGCCAGATACCTGGCTAGCGTTAAACGCTACGAATCCTTCCTTACTGAGCGTTTTTCCAAACGCCCAGAATGCTGCCCATTCTGGCGTTAAACGCCCAGAATGGTACCTTTACTGGCGTTAAACACCTAGAATGATAGCCATTCTGGCAGTTAACGCCCAAATTGCCTCTTTACTGACGTTCTAACGCTAGTGAGCTCTTTTTCTCTGTGATTCTTCTGCCTTATATTCTGAACCTTCATTTCTCTGTATTATTTACTTGAGAATATATATTTTTTTATTCTTGAATTTTTAATGAAGAGAGAGAAAAACAACAAAATAAAATAAAACATAAAAAATGCAAGATCAAAACAAGTAATGCATGCAAGGACACTTTGAATGTCAAGATGAACACCAAGAACACTTTGAAGATCATGATGAACATCAAGGACATATTTTTGAAAATTTTTTCAGAAAAGAAAGACATGCAAGACACCAAACTTAGAAATTTTGAATGTTCAAACACTATGATTTTGAAAATGCATATGAAAAACAACATAAAACACAAAACAGGAAAATCATAAGATCAGACAAAGGAAATCATAAAGAACCACTCGAAGATCACAGAAGAACACAATGCATGAATTTTTTCGAAAACTTAGGAAAATTAAAATAATGCAATTGACACCAAACTTAGGATTTGACACTAGACTCAAACAAGAAACACAAAAATTTTTTTGTTTTTATGATTTTATTAAAAAAATTTTGTATTTTTTGAAAATAAAAACAAAATTCTTAAACATAAAACAAAATTACCCAATCTAAGCAATAAGATGAACCGTCAGTTGTCCAAACTCGAACAATCCCCAGCAACAGCACTGGTGCACAAAAATTACAATCACACTTTGTAATTCCACACAACTAACCAGCAAGTGCACTGGGTCGTCCAAGTAATACCTTACGTGAGTAAGAGTCGATCCTACGAAGATTGCCGACTTGAAGCAAGCTATGGTTATCTTATTATTCTTACTCAGGATATCAATAGTGGTTCTTAGTTTTAATTGCGAAGAGTAAAAGAGCATGAATTAAATGATACTTGTTATGCAGTAATGGAGAACAGGTTGAGGTTTTGGAAATGCTCTGTCTTCTGAAGTTCTGCTTTCCTACTGTCTTCTTCTTCACGTACGTAAGTCTCCTTCCATGGCAAGCTGTATGTTGGTGGATCACCATTGTCAATGGCTACCAGCCGTCCACTCAGTGAAAATGGTCCATGTACATGGCTAATCATCTGTTGGTTCTCACTAATGCTGGAATAGGATCCATTGATCCTTTTGCACGTTGTCACTGCACCCAGCATTCATGAGTTTGAAGCTCGTCACAGTCATCTCTTCCCAGATCCTACTCGAAATACCGCAGACAAGATTTAGACTTTTCGGATCTCAGAGATGCTGCCAATTGTTTCTAGCATATACTACGAAGACTCTGATCTCAAGAAATTGAAGGCTCTGTTGTCAGGAGAGGCAATCAAACGCATGGACCAGGAACCCAAGAGATATACATTCAATCTAAGATAGAACGGAAGTGGTTATCAGGCATGCGTTCATAGATTGAGAATGGTGATGAGTGTCACAGATCATCACATTTATCATGTTGACGTGCTAATGTATATCTTAGAATAAAAACAAGCGTGATTGAATAGAAAACAGAAATAACTGCATTAATCCATCAAGAGACAGCAGAGCTCCTCACCCCCAACCATGGGGTTTAGAGACTCATGCTGTCAAAGGTACAAATTCAGATGTAAAATGTCATCAGGTACAAAATAGATCTCTAAAAGTAGTTTTTATACTCAACTAGTAACCTAGGTTTACAGAAAATGAGTAAACTAAGATAGATAGTGCATAAATCCACTTTCGGGGCCCACTTGGTGTGTGTTGGGGCTGAGCATTGAAGCTTTTACATGTAGAGGCCTTCTTTGGAGTTGAACGCCAGTTTGTAACTTATTTCGGGCGTTTGACTCTAGCTTGCAACTTGTTTCTGACGTTTAACGCCAAAATAGGGCAGAAAGCTGGCGTTGAACGCCAGTTTGCGTCATCTAAACTTGGAAAAAGTATAGACTATTATATATTGCTGGAAAGATCTGGATGTCTACTTTTCAGCGCAATTGAGAGCATGCCATTTGAGTTTCTGTAGCTCCAACAAATCCATTTTGAGTGCAGGGAGGTCAGAATCCAACAGCATCAGTAGTCCTTTATCAGCCTCTGAATCAGATTTTTGCTCAGGTCCCTCAATTTC
This sequence comes from Arachis duranensis, assembly GCF_000817695.3. Lineage (NCBI taxonomy): Eukaryota > Viridiplantae > Streptophyta > Magnoliopsida > Fabales > Fabaceae > Arachis > Arachis duranensis. The sequence continues at coordinate 38,103,630 of NC_029775.3, forward strand.
AGCCAGAAAATACCTGAAATCACAGAAAAACACACAAACTCATAGCAAATTCTAGAAATGTGATTTTTGCATAAAAACTAATAAAAATATACTAAAAAGTAGCTAGATCCTACTAAAAACTATATGAAAATACTCCTAAAAAGCGTATAAAATATCCGCTCATCAGGCGCCAAAAACTTGGTGCACGAAATTGTGATCACACTTTTCACCAATAGAGGCTCATCAGAAGCTTATTATGCCTCTGTCCTAATGCTGCACCAATAGCATGGTCACTGGCATCACACATTAATTCAAATGGTAATGTCCAATCTGGTGCAGATATGACAGGTGCTGTGACCAACTTAGCTTCCAGAGTCTCAAAAGCTTGCAGACACTCTGTGTCAAATATAAATAGCATGTCAGCAGCCAGTAGGTTGCTTAGGGGTTTTGAAATTTTTGAAAAATCCTTTATAAACCTCCTATAGAATCCTGCATGTCCCAGAAAGCTTCTGATTGCCTTAACATTGGTAGGTGGTTGTAATTTTTCAATTACCTCTACCTTGGCTTGATCCATCTCTATCCCCTTGTTCAAAATTTTGTGTCCAACGATAATTCCTTCAGTCACCATAAAGTGACATTTCTCCCAGTTTAAAACCAGATTGGTCTCTTGGCACCTTTTCAGAACAAGTGCTAGACGGTCAAGACAGGAACTGAATGAATCTCCAAATACTGAGAAGCCATCCCTGAAGACTTCTAGAAATTTATCCACCATATCAGAGAAAATAGAGAGCATGCATCTCTGAAAGGTT
>NC_029775.3:38104777-38112622 GCF_000817695.3 Arachis duranensis
AGAGCTTATGATTACAGGAAAAGTTTTACCTTCTCCCAGAAAATCATATTTTAGGGATGGTGGTAGTGGTTTGAGCTCGTGTTTAGGAGGTTTCTCCTCTTCTTGAGGAATTTTCATAGGTTCTTTTATTTCTTCTAGTTCATCCAGATCAGGCTGAACATCTTTAAAGATATCCTCCAGCTCTGATTCGAGACTCTCAGCCATACTGATCTCCTGTACCAGGGAGTCAATAATATCAACACGCATGCCGTCTTTTAATGTGTCTGGGTGCTTCATTGCTTCAATAGCATTCAGCCTAAACTCATCCTCATTAACTCTCAAGATTACTTCCCCTTTTTGGATGTCAATGAGGGTTCGTCCAGTTGCTAGGAAAGGTCTTTCTAGAATGAGAGTTGCACTCTTGTGCTCCTCCATTTCCAGCACTACAAAGTCAGTGGGAAAGGTAAATGGCCCAACTGTGACAATTATGTCTTCAATCACGCCTAATAGGTATTTAATGGAGCTATCAGCAAGTTGAAGACATATCTTGGTTGGTTTGACCTCTTCAGTCAAGCCAAGCTTTCTGATAGTGGATGCAGGGATTAGGTTGATACTTGCCCCAAGATCACATAGAGCTGTCTTGGTACAGGTACCCTCTAATGTGTATGGTATCATAAAGCTTCCAGGATTCTTAAGCGTCTCTGGTAAGCTCTTTAAAATGATTGCAATACATTCTTCAGTGAGAAAAACTTTTTTAGTTTCTCTCCAATCCTTCTTATGACTTAAGATCTCTTTCATGAACTTAGCATAAGAGGGTATTTGCTCAAGTGCCTCTGCAAACGGAATCTTGATTTCAAGAGTCCTGAGATAGTCTGCAAAGCGGGAAAATTATTTATCCTGTTCTGCTTGGCGGAGTTTCTGAGGATAAGGTATTTTGGCTTTGTATTCTTCAACCTTGGTTGCTGCAGGTTCATTTCCTACAGAGGTAGGTTGAGAAGCCTTCTTGAGGGAGTTATTATCAGCACCTGTGAGTGTCTGACCCCTCATAGACATTTGAACGCCAGGATTGGGGGCTGGATTGGCATTTAACGCCAGATTCCCTCCCTTTTCTGGCGTTTGAACGCCAGAACTGAACATGGGTTGGGCGTTTAACACCAATTTTTCTCCCTTTTCTGGCGTTTGGACGCCAGAACTGGGCATCTACTGGGCGTTTAACCCCAGTTTTTCACCCTTTTCTGGTGTTTGAACGCCAGAATCATTCCTCTTTGGGCTCTTACTCTCCTCAGAAGGATTTTGGGTAGCAGTCTGGTCATCCTCTATTATTTGTTCTTTTTTTGGCTTTCCGCTGCTTTTAGCTGAGGTATTCAATGTTTTTTCACTCCTTAATTAAACTGCTTAGCACTCTTTTGTTATCTATTTTGATAACTGCTGTCTTGTCTGGTCAAGTTGTGCTTCCAAGTTCCTGTTAACATCCTTAGTATCTTGTAACATCTCTTTAAATTCTGCCAACTGTTCTGTCAAATAACATAATTGCTGATTGATTTCAGCAACTTGTTCTAGAGGACTAAGTTCAGTGGATACTGCCTTAGCCTCTTTTTTGTTTGGATGACTCACTACTTAAGTACAGATGCTGATTTCTAGCAACTGTATCAATAAGCTCTTGAGCCTCTTCAATTATTTTTCTCATGTGTAAAGATCCACCAGCTGAGTGGTCTAGAGATATCTGAGCCTTTACTATAAGCCCGTAGTAGAAGATGTCTAACTGCACCTATTCTGAAAACATTTCAGAGTGGCATTTTCTTAGCATCTCTCTGTACCTCTCCCAGGCGTTGGAAAGGGATTCATTATCCTCTTGTTTAAAGCATTGGATGTCCAGCCTTAGCTGTGTCATCCTCTTAGGAGGGAAATATTGATTCAAGAATTTGTCTGACAACTATTTCCATGTTCTTATGCTAGTTTTAGGTTGGTTATTTAACCACCTCTTAGCTTGGTCTTTTACAGCAAATAGAAACAGTAATAATCTGTATACATTCTGATCTACTTCCTTATCATATACTATGTCAGCAATTTGTAAGAACTGTGCCAGAAAATCAGTAGGTTCTTCCCCTGAAAGACCGGAACACTAGCAATTTTGCTGCACCATGATAATAAGCTGAGGATTCAACTCAAAACTATTGACTCTAATGGAGGGTATACAGATACTACTCCCATATAAAGCATTAGTGGGGTTAGCATATGACCCCAGAGTCCTTCTGGACTGTTCATTTCCACTTAGGTCCATAATGGAGAAAGGGAGATGATGTGAATTTATTTTATTTATTTTATTATATTTATTTATTGCATTTTTTTCGAATTAATAAAATAAAAAAACTAAAATAAAAAAGATTTGAAAATGTTTTATGAGAATTTTCGAAAAAGTGAGCAGAGAGAAAGTGGTTAGGAAGTTTTTGAAAAAGATATGATTTTAAAAAAATGATTTGAAAAATTTTGACTAAGTCAACCCAAAGGATTCGAAAATTAATGAGTAATTAAAGGAAAAGATATTTATTTTATTTTATTTTATTTTTTTTTGAAAACTAAAGAAAAATTAACAAGAGAACACCAAACTTAAAATTTGGCACAAGATTTAATCAAAGAAAAATTATTTTTTAAAAAGATTTTAGAGAGGAAGACTCAAAAGGGGCAACTATTCCTAAGAAAATAGACACATTCAACAAATGCAAGGATTGAACAGAGAAAAACTATTTTTTTAGATGACAAAAACACAAAGGACACCAAAATTAAAACATGCAACTAGACTCAATGAGAAACTAACAATTAATAAAGAAAAATAATATTTTTGAAAAAAAAAATTTGAAAAGAAAGTAAAAGATTCTAAACCAAAAATACAAATTTTTCCTAATCTAAGTAACAAAATAAACCGTCAGTTGTTCAAACTCGAACAATCCCCGGCAACGGCGCCAAAAACTTGGTGCACGAAAATTATAATCACACTTTGTAATTCCGCACAACTAACCAGCAAGTGCACTGGGTCGTCCAAGTAATACCTTACGTGAGTAAGAGTCGATCTCACAAAGATTGCTGGCTTGAAGCAAGCTATAGTTATCTTATTATTCTTAGTCAAGATATCAATAGTGGTTCTTAGTTTTAATTGCGAAGAGTAAAAGAGCATGAATTAAATGATACTTGTTATGTAGTAGTGGAGAATAGGTTGAGGTTTTGGAGATGCTCTGTCTTCTGAAGTTCTGCTTTCCTACTATCTTCTTCTTCACGCACACAGGTTTCCTTCCATGGCAAGCTGTATGTTGGTGGATCACCGTTGTCAATGGCTACTAGCCGTCCTCTCAGTGAAAAGGGTCCATGTACATGGCTAATCATCTGTTGGTTCTCACTAATGTTAGAATAGGATCCATTGATCCTTTTGCACGTTGTCACTGCGCCCAGCATTCATGAGTTTGAAGCCCATCACAGTCATCCCTTCCCGAATCCTATTCGAAATACCGCAGACAAGGTTTAGACTTTCTGGATCTCAGTGACGCTGCCAATTGTTTCTAGCTTATACCATGAAGACTCTGATCTCAAGGAATTGAATGCTCTGTTGTCAGGAGAGGCAATCAAACGCATGGACCAGGAACCCAAGAGATATACATTCAATCTAAGATAGAACGGAAGTGGTCATCAGGCATGCGTTCATAGATTGAGAATGGTGATGAGTGTCACAGATCATCACATTTATCATGTTGACATGCGAATGTATATCTTAGAATAAAAACAAGCGTGATTGAATAGAAAACAGAAATAACTGCATTAATCCATCAAGACACAGCAGAGCTCCTCGCCCCCAACCATGGGGTTTAGAGACTCATGCTGTCAAAGGTACAAATTCAGATGTAAAATGTCATCAGGTACAAAATAGATCTCTAAAAGTAGTTTTTATACTCAACTAGTAACCTAGGTTTACAGAAAATGAGTAAACTAAGATAGATAGTGCATAAATCCACTTTCGGGGCCCACTTGGTGTGTGTTGGGGCTGAGCATTGAAGCTTTTACATGTAGAGGCCTTCTTTGGAGTTGAACGCTAGTTTGTAACTTATTTCTGGCGTTTGACTCTAGCTTGCAACTTGTTTCTGACGTTTAACGCCAAAATAGGGCAGAAAGCTGGCGTTGAACGCCAGTTTGCGTCATCTGAACTTGGAAAAAGTATAGACTATTACACATTGCTGGAAAGATCTGGATGTATACTTTCCAACGCAATTGAGAGCGTACCATTTGGGTTTCTGTAGCTCCAACAAATCCATTTTGAGTGTAGGGAGGTCAGAATCCAACATCATCAGCAGTCCTTTATCAGCCTCTGAATCAGATTTTTGCTCAGGTCCCTCAATTTCAGCCAGAAAATACCTGAAATCACAGAAAAACACACAAACTCATAGCAAATTCCAAAAATGTGATTTTTGCATAAAAACTAATAAAAATATACTAAAAAGTAGCTAGATCCTACTAAAAACTATATGAAAATACCCCTAAAAAGCGTATAAAATATCCGCTCATCAGGCGCCAAAAACTTGGTGCACGAAATTGTGATCACACTTTTCACCAATAGAGGCTCATCAGAAGCTTATTATGCCTCTGTCCTAATGCTGCACCAATAGCATGGTCACTGGCATCACACATTAATTCAAATGGTAATGTCCAATCTGGTGCAGATATGACAGGTGCTGTGACCAACTTAGCTTCCAGAGTCTCAAAAGCTTACAGACACTCTGTGTCAAATATAAATAGCATGTCAGCAGCCAATAGGTTGCTTAGGGGTTTTGCAATTTTTGAAAAATCCTTTATAAACCTCCTATAGAATCCTGCATGTCCCAGAAAGCTTCTGATTGCCTTAACATTGGTAGGTGGTGGTAATTTTTCAATTACCTCTACCTTGGCTTGATCCATCTCTATCCCCTTGTTCAAAATTTTGTGTCCAACGATAATTCCTTCAGTCACCATAAAGTGACACTTCTCCCAGTTTAAAACCAGATTGGTCTCTTGGCACCTTTTCAGAACAAGTGCTAGACGGTCAAGACAGGAGCTGAATGAATCTCCAAATACTAAGAAGCCATCCCTGAAGACTTCTAGAAATTTATCCACCATATCAGAGAAAATAGAGAGCATGCATCTCTGAAATGTTGCCTGTGCATTACACAGACCAAATGGTATCCTTCTGTAGGAAAATACTCCAGATGGACATGTGAATGTTGTTTTCTCTTTATCTTGGGGATCTACTGCAATTTGGTTGTAGCCTGAGTAGCCATCCAGAAAGCATTAATAGCAATGACCTGCTAGCCTTTCTAGCATTTGATCTATGAATGGTAAAGGAAAATGATCCTTTCTGGTGGCTGTATTGAGTCTTCTGTAGTCAATACACATACGCCACCCTATAACTGTTCTTGTAGGAACCAATTCATTTTTTTCATTATGAACCACTGTCATGCCTCCCTTTTTGGGTACAACTTGGACAGGGCTCACCCAGGGGTTATCAGAAATGGGATGAATAATCCCAGCTTCTAGTAATTTAGTAACCTCTTTCTACACCACCTCCTTCATGGTTGGATTCAGCCACCTTTGTGGTTGAACAACTGGTTTGGCATTATCCTCCAGTAGGATCTTGTGCATGCATCTGGCTGGGCTAATGCCCTTAAGATCACTAATGGACCACCCAAGAGTTGTCTTGTGTGTCCTTAGCACTGCAATCAGTGCTTCCTCTTCCTATGGATTTAAAACAGAGCTTATGATCACTGGAAAAGTGTCACCCTCTCCCAGAAATGCATATTTCAGGGATGGTGGTAGTGGTTTGAGTTCAGGCTTGGGAGGTTTATCCTCCTCCTGAGGAATTTTCGAAAATTCCTTTGCCTCCTCATGTCAATGAGGGTTCGTCCAGTTGCTAGGAAAGGTCTTTCTAGAATGAGAGTTGCACTCTTGTGCTCCTCCATTTCCAGCACTACAAAGTCAGTGGGAAAGGTAAATGGCCCAACTGTGACAATTATGTCTTCAATCACGCCTGATAGGTATTTAATGGAGCCATCAGCAAGTTGAAGACATATCTTGGTTGGTTTGACCTCTTCAGTCAAGCCAAGCTTTCTGATAGTGGATGCAGGGATTAGGTTGATACTTGCCCCAAGATCACATAGAGCTGTCTTGGTACAGGTACCCTCTAATGTGCATGGTATCATAAAGCTTCCAGGATCCTTAAGCGTCTCTGGTAAGCTCTTTAAAATGATTGCAATACATTCTTCAGTGAGAAAAACTTTTTTAGTTTCTCTCCAATCCTTCTTATGACTTAAGATCTCTTTCATGAACTTAGCATAAGAGGGTATTTGCTCAAGTGCCTCTGCAAACGGAATCTTGATTTCAAGAGTCCTGACATAGTCTGCAAAGCGGGCAAATTATTTATCCTGCTCCGCTTGGCGGAGTTTCTGAGGATAAGGTATTTTGGCTTTGTATTCTTCAACCTTGGTTGCTGCAGGTTCATTTCCTACAGAGGTAGGTTGAGAAGCCTTCTTGAGGGAGTTATTATCAGCACCTGTGAGTGTCTGACCCCTCGTAGACATTTGAACGCCAGGATTGGGGGTTGGATCGGCATTTAACGCCAGATTCCCTCCCTTTTCTGGCATTTGAACGCCAGAACTGAACATGGGTTAGGCGTTTAACACCAATTTTTCTCCCTTTTCTGGCGTTTGGACGCTAGAACTGGGCATCCACTGGGCGTTTAACGCCAGTTTTTCACCCTTTTCTGGTGTTTGAACGCCAGAATCATTCCTCTTTGGGCTCTTACTCTCCTTAGAAGGATTTTGGGTAGCAGTCTGGTCATCCTCTATTATTTGTTCTTTTTTTGGCTTTCCGCTGCTTTTAGCTGAGGTATTCAATGTTTTTTCACTCCTTAATTAAACTGCTTAGCACTCTTTTGTTATCTATTTTGATAACTGCTGTCTTGTCTGGTCAAGTTGTGCTTCCAAGTTCCTGTTAACATCCTTAGTATCTTGTAACATCTCTTTAAATTCTGCCAACTGTTCTGTCAAATAACATAATTGCTGATTGATTTCAGCAACTTGTTCTAGAGGACTAAGTTCAGTGGATACTGCCTTAGCCTCTTTTTTGTTTGGATGACTCACTACTTAAGTACAGATGCTGATTTCTGGCAACTGTATCAATGAGCTCTTGAGCCTCTTCAATTATTTTTCTCATGTGTAAAGATCCACCAGCTGAGTGGTCTAGAGATATCTGAGCCTTTACTATAAGCCCGTAGTAGAAGATGTCTAACTGCACCTATTCTGAAAATATTTCAGAGTGGCATTTTCTTAGCATCTCTCTGTACCTCTCCCAGGCGTTGGAAAGGGATTCATTATCCTCTTGTTTAAAGCATTGGATGTCCAGCCTAAGAGATTCATTATCTCCTTGTTTGAAGCCTTGGATAGCTAGCCTCAGCTGTGTCATCCTTTTTGGAGGGAAATATTGATTTAGAAATTTTTCTGACAGTTGTTTCCATGTCCTTATGCTGGCCTTGGGTTGGTTATTTAACCACCTCTTAGCTTGATCTCTCACAGAAAATGAGAACAGTAACAGTCTGTAGACATCTTGATCTACTTCCTTATCATATACTATGTCAGCAATTTGTAAGAACTGTGCCAGAAACTCAGTAGGTTCTTCCCCTGAAAGACCGGAAAACTGGCAATTTTGCTGCACCATGATAATAAGCTGAGGATTCAACTCAAAACTATTGACTCTAATGGAGGGTATACAGATACTACTCCCATATAAAGCATTAGTGGGGTTAGCATATGACCCCAGAGTCCTTCTGGACTGTTCATTTCCACTTAGGTCCAT
>NC_029775.3:38112725-38113406 GCF_000817695.3 Arachis duranensis
AAGAAGACTCAAGAACACTTTGAAGACTCACAAGAAAAAACAAGAACAAAAAGAAAGAACACCAAACTTAAAATTTTTAGAAAACCAAAATAAAATTTTTGAAAACTAAAGAAAAATTAAAAGAGAACACCAAACTTAAAATTTGGCACAAGATTTAATCAAAGAAAAATTATTTTTTAAAAAGATTTTAGTGAGGAAGACTCAAAAGGGGCAACTATTCCTAAGAAAATAGACACATTCAACAAATGCAAGGATTGAACAGAGAAAAACTATTTTTTTAGATGACAAAAACACAAAGGACACCAAACTTAAAACATGCAACTAGACTCAATGAGAAACTAACAATTAATAAAGAAAAATAATATTTTTGAAAAAAAAATTGAAAAGAAAGTAAAAGACTCTAAACCAAAAATACAAATTTTTCCTAATCTAAGTAACAAAATAAACCGTCAGTTGTTCAAACTCGAACAATCCCCGGCAACGGCACCAAAAACTTGGTGCACGAAAATTATAATCACACTTTGTAATTCTGCACAACTAACCAGCAAGTGCACTGGGTCGTCCAAGTAATACCTTACGTGAGTAAGGGTCGATCTCACGAAGATTGCTGGCTTGAAGCAAGCTATAGTTATCTTATTATTCTTAGTCAAGATATCAATAGTGGTTCTTAGTTTTAATTGC
>NC_029775.3:38113506-38113850 GCF_000817695.3 Arachis duranensis
TCTATGATGGTATCTCTGAACTATCCAAGATGTCTTTGGATAGCTCTGCTGGAGGATCTCTTCATCTGAAGAAGACGCCTATAGAGGCTCAAGAACTGATTGAAATGGTTGCAAATAACCAATTCATGTACACTTCTGAAAGAAACCCTGTGAACAATGGGACTAGTCAGAAGAAAGGAGTTCTTGAGATTGGCACTCTGAATGCCATATTGGCTCAGAACAAAATATTGACTCAACAAGTCAATATGATTTCTCAAAGTCTGTCTGGAATGCAAAATGCACCAAGCAGTACTAAGGAAGCTTCATCTGAGGAAGAAGCTTATGATCCTGAGAACCCTTCAATG
>NC_029775.3:38117393-38119491 GCF_000817695.3 Arachis duranensis
AGAAGCCAATCATTCTGAATTTCAAAGGATAAAGTGAGATGCCAAAACTGTTCGGAGGCAAAAAGCTACTAGTCCCGCTCATCTAATTAGAACTAAGCTTCATTGATATTTTGGAATTTATAGTATATTCTCTTATTTTTATCTTATTTGATTTTCAGTTGCTTGAGGACAAGCAACAATTTAAGTTTGGTGTTGTGATGAGCGGATAATTTATACACTTTTTGGCATTGTTTTTAGTATTTTTTAGTGTCTTTTAGTTAGTTTTATTATATTTTTATTAGTTTTTAGTTAAAATTCACTTTTCTGGACTTTACTATGAGTTTGTGTGTTTTTCTGTGATTTCAGGTATTTTCTGGCTGAAATTGAGGGATCTGAGCAAAAATCTGATCCAGAGACTCAAAATGACTGCAGATGCTGTTGGATTCTGACCTCCCTGCACTTGAAGTGGAGTTTCTGGAGCTACAGAAGCCCAATTGGCGCGCTCTCAACGGCGTTGGAAAGTAGACATCCTGGGCTTCCAGCAATATATGATAGTTCATACTTTGCCCAAGATTTGATGGCCCAAACCGGCGTTCAAAGTCACCCTCAGAAATTCCAGCGTTAAACGCCGGAACTGGCACCTAAATGGGAGTTAAACGCCCAAACTGGCATAAAAGCTGGCGTTTAACTCCAAGAAGAGTCTCTACACGAAATTGCTTCATTGATCAGCCCAAGCACACACCAAGTGGGCCCGGAAGTGGATTTTTATGTCATTTACTCATCTTTGTACACCCTAGGCTACTGGTTCTCTATATATAGGACATTTTACTATTGTATTTTCATCTTGGTTCTTCTGGTTCCCTCTCTGGGGCCGAAACCAATGATCACTTTTGTTCTTATGTATTTTCAACGGTGGAGTTTCTACACACCATAGATTAAGGTGTGGAGCTCTGCTGTACCTCGAGTATTAATGCAATTACTATTGTTCTTCCATTCAATTCCGCTTGTTCTTTATCCAAGATATCACTTGTTCTTCAACTTGATGAATGTGATGATCCATGACACTCATCATCATTCTCACCTATGAACAAGGTGACTGACAACCACTTCTGTTCTACAAGCAACCAAGGCTCTAGTGAATATCTCTTGGATTCTTTAACCGGAATCTTCGTGGTATAGGCGAGAACTGATGGCGGCATTCAAGAGAATCCGGAAGGTCCAACCTTGTCTGTGGTATTCTGAGTAGGATTCAATGACTGAATGACTGTGACGTGCTTCAAACTCCTAGCGGGCGGGGCGTTAGTGACAGACGCAAAAGAATCACTGGATTCTATTCCGGCCTGATTGAGAACCGACAGATGAGTGGGATCGACCCTTACTCGCGTAAGGTTTATTACTTGGACGACCCAGTGCACTTGCTGGTTAGTTGTGCGAAGTTGTGTAATGCCATGGTATTGAGCTACCAAGTTTTTGGGGTTCATGACCGGGGATTATGAGAGTTGTGAAAAAGTATTGTTCACAATTTCGCGCACCAGCATCACCGTTGTCAATGGCTACATCCCATCCTCTCAGTGAAAACGTTCCTATGCTCTGTCACAGCACGGCTAATCATATGTCGGTTCTCAATCAGGTTGGAATAGAATCCCTTGATTCTTTTACGCTTGTCATCACGCCCAGCCTTCAGGAGTTTGAAGCTTGTCACAGTCATTCAATCCCAGAATCCTACTCGGAGTACCATAGACAAGGTTTAGACTTTCCGGATCCTCATGAATGCCGCCATCTATCTAGCTTATACCACGAAGATTCTGTTGGGGAATCTAAGAGATATGCGCCCGGCCTAGAGTAGAACGGAAGTGGTTGTCAATCACGCGCGTTCATAGGTGAGAATGATGATGAGTGTCACGGATCATCACATTCATCAGAGTTAAGTGTAACGTATATCTTGGAATAAGAATAGAAGAGAATTGAATAGAAAGTAATAATAATTGTATTGAAACTTGAGGTACAGCAGAGCTCCACACCCTTAATCTATGGTGTTCAGAAACTCCACCGTTGAAAATACATAAGTAAAAGGTTCAGGCATGGCCAAATGGCCAGCCCTCTCCATGATCAAAAGACC
>NC_029775.3:38119665-38120019 GCF_000817695.3 Arachis duranensis
TGCTTGGGCTGAGCTTGATCTATCCACGAGCTGAGGCTTTTCTTGGAGTTGAACTCCATGTTATAACGTGTTTTGGGCGTTTAACTCCGGATCATGACGTTTTTCTGGCGTTTAACTCCAGACAGCAGCATGTACTTGGCGTTCAACGCCAAGTTACGCCATCAATTTCCGAATAAAGTATGGACCATTATATATTTCTGGAAAGCTCTGGATGTCTACTTTCCAGCGCCGTTGAGAGCGCGCCATTTGGAGTTCTGTAGCTCCAGAAAATACATTTCGAGTGCAGGGATGTCAAAATCCAACAACATCTGTAGTCCTTTTTCAGCCTCCTATCAGATTTTTGCTCAGGTCCCT
>NC_029775.3:38120039-38125307 GCF_000817695.3 Arachis duranensis
CAGCCTTTTTCAGAGTTTTGCTCAAGTCCCTCAATTTACGCCAGAAATTACTTGAAATCACAGAGAAACACACAAACTTATAGTAAAGTCCAGAAATGTGAATTTAACATAAAAACAAATGAAAACATCCCTAAAAGTAGCTTGAACTTACTAAAAACTACCTAAAAACAATGCCAAAAAGCGTATAAATTATCCGCTCATCACTTTCCTACTATCTTCTTCTTCACGCACGCAGGTTTCCTTCCATGGCAAGCTGTATGTTGGTGGATCACCGTTGTCAATGGCTACCAGCCGTCCTCTCAGTGAAAAGGGTCCATGTACATGGCTAATCATCTGTTGGTTCTCACTAATGTTAGAATAGGATCCATTGATCCTTTTGCACGTTGTCACTGCGCCCAGCATTCATGAGTTTGAAGCTCATCACAGTCATCCCTTCCCGAATCCTATTCGAAATACCGCAGACAAGGTTTAGACTTTCCGGATCTCATTGATGCTGCCAATTGTTTCTAGCTTATACCATGAAGACTCTGATCTCAAGGAATTGAATGCTCTGTTGTCAGGAGAGGCAATCAAACGCATGGACCAGGAACCCAAGAGATATACATTCAATCTAAGATAGAACGGAAGTGGTTATCAGGCATGCATTCATAGATTGAGAATGGTGATGAGTGTCACAGATCATCACATTTATCATGTTGACGTGCGAATGTATATCTTAGAATAAAAACAAGCGTGATTGAATAGAAAACAGAAATAACTGCATTAATCCATCAAGACACAGCAGAGCTCCTCACCCCCAACCATGGGGTTTAGAGACTCATGTTGTCAAAGGTACAAATTCAGATGTAAAATGTCATCAGGTACAAAATAGATCTCTAAAAGTAGTTTTTATACTCAACTAGTAACCTAGGTTTACAGAAAATGAGTAAACTAAGATAGATAGTGCATAAATCCACTTTCGGGGCCCACTTGGTGTGTGTTGGGGCTGAACATTGAAGCTTTCACATGTAGAGGCCTTCTTTGGAGTTGAACGCCAGTTTGTAACTTATTTCTAGCGTTTGACTCTAGCTTGCAACTTGTTTCTGACGTTTAACGCCAAAATAGGGCAGAAAGCTGGCGTTGAACGCCAGTTTGCGTCATCTGAACTTGGAAAAAGTATAGACTATTATATATTGCTGGAAATATCTGGATGTCTACTTTCCAACGCAATTGAGAGCGTGCCATTTGGGTTTCTGTAGCTCCATCAAATTCATTTTGAGTGTAGGGAGGTCAGAATCCAACAGCATCAGCAGTTCTTTATCAACCTCTGAATTAGATTTTTGCTCAGGTCCCTCAATTTCAGCCAGAAAATACCTGAAATCACAGAAAAATACACAAACTCATAGCAAATTCCAGAAATGTGATTTTTGCATAAAAACTAATAAAAATATACTAAAAAGTAGCTAGATCCTACTAAAAACTATATGAAAATACCCCTAAAAAGCGTATAAAATATCCGCTCATCAGGCGCCAAAAACTTGGTGCACGAAATTGTGATCACACTTTTCACCAATAGAGGCTCATCAGAAGCTTATTATGCCTCTGTCCTAATGCTGCACCAATAGCATGGTCACTGGCATCACACATTAATTCAAATGGTAATGTCCAATCTGGTGCAGATATGACAGGTGCTGTGACCAACTTAGCTTCCAGAGTCTCAAAAGCTTGCAGACACTCTGTGTCAAATATAAATAGCATGTCAGCAGCCAGTAGGTTGCTTAGGGGTTTTGCAATTTTTGAAAAATCCTTTATAAACCTCCTATAGAATCCTGCATGTCCCAGAAAGCTTCTGATTGCCTTAACATTGGTAGGTGGTGGTAATTTTTCAATTACCTCTACCTTGGCTTGATCCATCTCTATCCCCTTGTTCAAAATTTTGTGTCCAACGATAATTCCTTCAGTCACCATAAAGTGACATTTCTCCCAGTTTAAAACCAGATTGGTCTCTTGGCACCTTTTCAGAACAAGTGCTAGACGGTCAAGACAGGAGCTGAATGAATCTCCAAATACTGAGAAGCCATCCCTGAAGACTTCTAGAAATTTATCCACCATATCAGAGAAAATAGAGAGCATGCATCTCTGAAAGGTTGTCGGTGCATTACACAGACCAAATGGTATCCTTCTGTAGGCAAATACTCCAGATGGACATGTGAATGCTGTTTTCTCTTGATCTTGGGGATCCACTACAATTTGGTTGTAGCCTGAGTAGCCATCCAAAAAGCAGTAATAGCAATGACCTGCTAGCCTTTCTAGCATTTGATCTATGAATGGTAAAGGAAAATGATCCTTTCTGGTGGCTATATTGAGTCTTCTGTAGTCAATACACATACGCCACCCTGTAACTGTTCTTGTAGGAACCAATTCATTTTTTTCATTATGAACCACTGTCATGCCTCCCTTTTTGGGTACAACTTGGACAGGGCTCACCCAGGAGCTATCAGAAATGGGATGAATAATCCCAGCCTCTAGTAATTTAGTAACCTCTTTCTACACCACCTCCTTCATGGTTGGATTCAACCGCCTTTGTGGTTGAACCACTGGTTTGGCATTATCCTCCAGTAGGATCTTGTGCATGCATCTGGCTGGGCTAATGCCCTTGAGATCACTAATAGACCACCCAAGAGCTGTCTTGTGTGTCCTTAGCACCTGAATTAGTACTTTCTCTTCCTGTGGCTCTAAGGCAGAGCTTATGATTACAGGAAAAGTTTCACCTTCTCCCAGAAATTACATATTTTAGGGATGGTGGTAGTTGCTAGAGCTCGAGTTTAGGAGGCTTCTCCTCTTCCTGAGGAATTTTCAGAGGTTCTTTTATTTCCTCTGGTTCTTCCAGATCAAGCCAAACATCTTTAAAGATATCCTCCAGCTCTGATTCGAGACTCTCAGCCATACTGATCTCCTGTACCAGGGAGTCAATAATATCAACACGCATGCAGTCTTTTAATGTGTCTGGGTGCTTCATTGCTTCAATAGCATTCAGCCTAAACTCATCCTCATTAACTCTCAGGATTACTTCCCCTTTTTGAATGTCAATGAGGGTTCGTCCAGTTGCTAGGAAAGGTCTTTCTAGAATGAGAGTTGCACTCTTGTGCTCCTCCATTTCCAGCACTACAAAGTCAGTGGGAAAGGTAAATGGCCCAACTGTGACAATTATGTCTTCAATCACGCCTGATAGGTATTAAATGGAGCCATCAGCAAGTTGAAGACATATCTTGGTTGGTTTGACCTCTTCAGTCAAGCCAAGCTTTCTGATAGTGGATGCAGGGATTAGGTTGATACTTGCCCCAAGATCACATAGAGCTGTCTTGGTACAGGTACCCTCTAATGTGCATGGTATCATAAAGCTTCCAAGATCCTTAAGCGTCTCTGGTAAGCTCTTTAAAATGATTGCAATACATTCTTCAGTGAGAAAAACTTTTTTAGTTTCTCTCCAATCCTTCTTATGACTTAAGATCTCTTTCATGAACTTAGCATAAGAGGGTATTTGCTCAAGTGCCTCTGCAAACGGAATCTTGATTTCAAGAGTCCTGACATAGTCTGCAAAGCGGGCAAATTATTTATCCTGCTCCGCTTGGCGGAGTTTCTGAAGATAAGGTATTTTGGCTTTGTATTCTTCAACCTTGGTTGCTGCAGGTTCATTTCCTACAGAGGTAGGTTGAGAAGCCTTCTTGAGGGTGTTATTATCAGCACCTCTGAGTGTCTGACCCCTCGTAGACATTTGAACGCCAGGATTGGGGGCTGGATCGGCATTTAACGCCAAATTCCCTCCCTTTTCTGGCGTTTGAACGCCAGAACTGAACATGGGTTGGGCGTTTAACACCAATTTTTCTCCCTTTTCTGGCGTTTGGACGCCAGAACTGGGCATCCACTGGGCGTTTAACGCCAGTTTTTCACCCTTTTCTGGTGTTTGAACGCCAGAATCATTCCTCTTTGGGCTCTTACTCTCCTCATAAGGATTTTCAGTAGCAGTCTGGTCATCCTCTATTATTTGTTCTTTTTTTGGCTTTCCGCTGCTTTTAGCTGAGGTATTCAATGTTTTTTCACTCCTTAATTAAACTGCTTAGCACTCTTTTGTTATCTATTTTGATAACTGCTGTCTTGTCTGGTCAAGTTGTGCTTCCAAGTTCCTGTTAACATCCTTAGTATCTTGTAACATCTCTTTAAATTCTGCCAACTGTTCTGTCAAATAACATAATTGCTAATTGATTTCAGCAACTTGTTCTAGAGGACTAAGTTCAGTGGATACTGCCTTAGCCTCTTTTTTGTTTGGATGACTCACTACTTAAGTACATATGCTGATTTCTGGCAACTGTATCAATGAGCTCTTGAGCCTCTTTAATTATTTTTCTCATGTGTAAAGATCCACCAGCTGAGTGGTCTAGAGATATCTGAGCCTTTACTATAAGCCCGTAGTAGAAGATGTCTAACTGCACCTATTCTGAAAACATTTCAGAGTGGAATTTTCTTAGCATCTCTCTGTACCTCTCCCAGGCGTTGGAAAGGGATTCATTATCCTCTTGTTTAAAGCATTGGATGTCCAGCCATAGCTGTGTCATCCTCTTAGGAGGGAAATATTGATTCAGGAATTTGTCTGACAACTATTTCCATGTTCTTATGCTAGTTTTAGGTTGGTTATTTAACCACCTCTTAGCTTGGTCTTTTACAGCAAATAGAAACAGTAATAATCTGTATACATTCTGATCTACTTCCTTATCATATACTATGTCAGCAACTTGTAAGAACTGTGCCAGAAACTCAGTAGGTTCTTCCCCTGAAAGACAGGAATACTGACAATTTTGCTGCACCATGATAATAAGCTGAGGATTCAACTCAACACTATTGACTCTAATGGAGGGTATACAGATATTGTTCCCATATAAAGCATTAGTGGGGTTAGCATATGACCCCAGAGTCCTTCTGGACTGTTCATTTCCACTTAGGTCCATAATGGAGAAAGGGAGATGATGTGGATTTATTTTATTTATTTTATTATATTTATTTATTGCATTTTTTTTGAATTCATAAAATAAAAAAACTAAAATAAAAAAGATTTGAAAATGTTTTATGAGAATTTTCGAAAAAGTGAGCAGAGAGAAGGTGGTTAGGAAGTTTTTGAAAAAGATATGATTTTAGAAAAATGATTTGAAAAATTTTGACTAAGTCAACCCAAAGGATTCGAAAATTAATGAGTAATTAAAGGAAAAGATATTTATTTTATTTTATTTTATTTTA
>NC_029775.3:38125402-38131060 GCF_000817695.3 Arachis duranensis
AAGAAGACTCAAGAACACTTTGAAGACTCACAAGAAAAAACAAGAACAAAAAGAAAGAACACCAAACTTAAAATTTTTAGAAAACCAAAATAAAATTTTTGAAAACTAAAGAAAAATTAACAAGAGAACACCAAACATAAAATTTGGCACAAGATTTAATCAAAGAAAAATTATTTTTTAAAAAGATTTTAGAGAGGAAGACTCAGAAGGGGCAACTATTCCTAAGAAAATAGACACATTCAACAAATGCAAGGATTGAACAGAGAAAAACTATTTTTTTAGATGACAAAAACACAAAGGACACCAAACTTAAAACATGCAACTAGACTCAATGAGAAACTAACAATTAATAAAGAAAAATAATATTTTTGAAAAAAAAATTTGAAAAGAAAGTAAAAGACTCTAAACCAAAAATACAAATTTTTCCTAATCTAAGTAACAAAATAAACCGTTAGTTGTTCAAACTCGAACAATCCCCGGCAACGGCGTCAAAAACTAGGTGCACGAAAATTATAATCACACTTTGTAATTCCGCACAACTAACCAGCAAGTGCACTGGGTCGTCCAAGTAATACCTTACGTGAGTAAGGGTCGATCTCACGAAGATTGCTGGCTTGAAGCAAGCTATAGTTATCTTATTATTCTTAGTCAAGATATCAATAGTGGTTCTTAGTTTTAATTGCGAAGAGTAAAAGAGCATGAATTAAATGATACTTGTTATGTAGTAGTGGAGAACAGGTTGAGGTTTTGGAGATGCTCTGTCTTCTGAAGTTCTGCTTTCCTACTATCTTCTTCTTCACGCACGCAGGTTTCCTTCCATGGCAAGCTGTATGTTGGTGGATCACCGTTGTCAATGGCTGCCAGCCGTTCTCTCAGTGAAAAGGGTCCATGTACATGGCTAATCATCTGTTGGTTCTCACTAATGTTAGAATAGGATCCATTGATCCTTTTGCACGTTGTCACTGCGCCCAGCATTCATGAGTTTGAAGCTCATCACAGCCATCCCTTCCCGAATCCCATTCGAAATACCGCAGACAAGGTTTAGACTTTTCGGATCTCAGTGATGCTGCCAATTGTTTCTAGCTTATACCATGAAGACTCTGATCTCAAGGAATTGAATGCTCTGTTGTCAGGAGAGGCAATCAAACGCATGGACCAGGAACCCAAGAGATATACATTCAATCTAAGATAGAACAGAAGTGGTTATCAGGCATGCGTTCATAGATTGAGAATGGTGATGAGTGTCACAGATCATCACATTTATCAAGTTGACGTGCGAATGTATATCTTAGAATAAAAACAAGCGTGATTGAATAGAAAACAGAAATAACTGCATTAATCCATCAAGACACAGCAGAGCTCCTCACCCCCAACCATGGGGTTTAGAGACTCATGCTGTCAAAGGTACAAATTCAGATGTAAAATGTCATCAGGTACAAAATAGATCTCTAAAAGTAGTTTTTATACTCAACTAGTAACCTAGGTTTATAGAAAATGAGTAAACTAAGATAGATAGTGCATAAATCCATTTTCGGGGCCCACTTGGTGTGTGTTGGGGCTGAACATTGAAGCTTTCACATGTAGAGGCCTTCTTTGGAGTTGAACGCCAGTTTGTAACTTATTTCTGGCGTTTGACTCTAGCTTGCAACTTGTTTCTGACGTTTAACGCCAAAATAGGGCAGAAAGCTGGCGGTGAACGCCAGTTTGCGTCATCTAAACTTGGAAAAAGTATAGACTATTATATATTGCTGGAAAGTTCTGGATGTCTACTTTCCAACGCAATTGAGAGCGTGCCATTTGAGTTTCTGTAGCTCCAACAAATCCATTTTGAGTGCAAGGAGGTCAGAATCCAACAGCATCAGCAGTCCTTTATCAGCCTCTGAATAAGATTTTTGCTCAGGTCCCTCAATTTCAGCCAGAAAATACCTGAAATCACAGAAAAACACACAAACTCATAGCAAATTCCAAAAATGTGATTTTTGCATAAAAACTAATAAAAATATACTAAAAAGTAGCTAGATCCTACTAAAAACTATATGAAAATACCCCTAAAAAGCGTATAAAATATCCGCTCATCAGGCGCCAAAAACTTGGTGCACGAAATTGTGATCACACTTTTCACCAATAGAGGCTCATCAAAAGCTTATTATGCCTCTGTCCTAATGCTGCACCAATAGCATGGTCACTGGCATCACACATTAATTCAAATGGTAATGTCCAATCTAGTGCAGATATGACAGGTGCTGTGACCAACTTAGCTTCCAGAGTCTCAAAAGCTTGCAGACACTCTGTGTCAAATATAAATAGCATGTCAGCAGCCAGTAGGTTGCTTAGGGGTTTTGCAATTTTTGAAAAATCCTTTATAAACCTCCTATAGAATCCTGCATGTCCCAGAAAGCTTCTGATTGCCTTAACATTGGTAGGTGGTGGTAATTTTTCAATTACCTCTACCTTGGCTTGATCCATCTCTATCCCCTTGCTCAAAATTTTGTGTCCAACGATAATTCCTTTAGTCACCATAAAGTGACATTTCTCCCAGTTTAAAACCAGATTGGTCTCTTGGTACCTTTTTAGAACAAGTGCTAGACGGTCAAGATAGGAGCTGAATGAATCTCTAAATACTGAAAAGCCATCCCTGAAGACTTCTAGAAATTTATCCACCATATCAGAGAAAATAGAGAGCATGCATCTCTGAAAGGTTGACGGTGCATTACACAGACCAAATGGCATCCTTCTGTAGGCAAATACTCCAGATGGACAGGTGAATGCTGTTTTCTCTTGATCTTGGGGATCTACTGCAATTTGGTTGTAGCCTGAGTAGCCATCCAGAAAGTAGTAATAGCAATGACCTGCTAGCCTTTCTAGCATTTGATCTATGAATGGTAAAGGAAAATGATCCTTTCTGGTGGCTGTATTGAGTCTTCTGTAGTCAATACACATACGCCACCCTGTAACTGTTCTTGTAGGAACCAATTCATTTTTTTCATTATGAACCATTGTCATGCCTCCCTTTTTGGGTACAACTTGGACAGGGCTCACACAGGGGCTATCAGAAATGGGATAAATAATCCCAGCCTCTAGTAATTTAGTAACCTCTTTCTACACCACCTCCTTCATGGTTGGATTCAGCCGCCTTTGTGGTTGAACCACTGGTTTGGCATTATCCTCCAGTAGGATCTTGTGCATGCATCTGGCTGGGCTAATGCCCTTAAGATCACTAATGGACCACCCAAGAGTTGTCTTGTGTGTCCTTAGCACCTAAATTAGTGCTTTCTCTTCCTGTGGCTCTCAATAATATCAACACGCATGCAGTCTTTTAATGTGTCTGGGTGCTTCATTGCTTCAATAGCATTCAGCCTAAACTCATCCTCATTAACTCTAAGGATTATTTCCCCTTTTTGGATGTCAATGAGGGTTCGTCCAGTTGCTAGGAAAGGTCTTTCTAGAATGAGAGTTGCACTCTTGTGCTCCTCCATTTCCAGTACTACAAAGTCAGTGGGAAAGGTAAATGGCCCAACTGTGACAATTATGTCTTCAATCACGCCTGATAGGTATTTAATGGAGCCATCAGCAAGTTGAAGACATATCCTGGTTGGTTTGACCTCTTCAGTCAAGCCAAGCTTTCTGATAGTGGATGCAGGGATTAGGTTGATACTTGCCCCAAGATCACATAGAGCTGTCTTGGTACAGGTACCCTCCAATGTGCATGGTATCATAAAGCTTCCAGGATCCTTAAGCGTCTCTGGTAAGCTCTTTAAAATGATTGCAATACATTCTTTAGTGAGAAAAACTTTTTTAGTTTCTCTCCAATCCTTCTTATGACTTAAGATCTCTTTCATGAACTTAGCATAAGAGGGTATTTGCTCAAGTGCCTCTGCAAACGGAATCTTGATTTCAAGAGTCCTGAGATAGTCTGCAAAGCGGGCAAATTATTTATCCTGCTCCGCTTGGCGGAGTTTCTGAGGATAAGGTATTTTGGCTTTGTATTCTTCAACCTTGGTTGCTGCAGGTTCATTTCCTACAGAGGTAGGTTGAGAAGCCTTCTTGAGGGAGTTATTATCAGCACCTGTGAGTGTCTGACCCCTCATAGACATTTGAACGCCAGGATTGGGGGCTGGATTGGCATTTAACGCCAGATTCACTCCCTTTTCTGGCGTTTGAACGCCAGAACTGAACATGGGTTGGCGTTTAACACCAATTTTTCTCCCTTTTCAGGCATTTGGATGCCAGAACTGGGCATCCACTGGGCGTTTAACGCCAGTTTTTCACCCTTTTCTGGTGTTTGAACGCCAGAATCATTCCTCTTTGGGCTCTTACTCTCCTCAGAAGGATTTTGGGTAGCAGTCTAGTCATCCTCTATTATTTGTTCTTTTTTTGGCTTTCCGCTGCTTTTAGCTGAGGTATTCAATGTTTTTCCACTCCTTAATTAAACTGCTTAGTACTCTTTTGTTATCTATTTTGATAACTGCTGTCTTGTCTGGTCAAGTTGTGCTTCCAAGTTCCTGTTAACATCCTTAGTATCTTGAAACATATCTTTAAATTCTGCCAACTGTTCTGTCAAATAACATAATTGCTGATTGATTTCAGCAACTTGTTCTAGAGGACTAAGTTCAGTGGATACTGCCTTAGCCTCTTTTTTGTTTGGATGACTCACTACTTAAGTACAGATGCTGATTTCTAGCAACTGTATCAATGAGCTCTTGAGCCTCTTCAATTATTTTTCTCATGTGTAAAGATCCACCAGCTGAGTGGTCTAGAGAATCTGAGCCTTTACTATAAGCCCGTAGTAGAAGATGTCTAACTGCACCTATTCTGAAAACATTTCAGAATGGCATTTTCTTAGCATCTCTCTGTACCTCTCCTAGGCGTTGGAAAGGGATTCATTATCCTCTTGTTTAAAGCATTGGACGTCCAGCCTTAGCTGTGTCATCCTCTTAGGAGGGAAATATTAATTCAGGAATTTATCTGACAACTATTTCCATGTTCTTATGCTAGTTTTAGGTTGGTTATTCAACCACCTCTTAGCTTGGTCTTTTACAGCAAATAGAAACAGTAATAATCTGTATACATTCTGATCTACTTCCTTATCATATACTATGTCAGCAATTTGTAAGAACTGTGCCAGAAACTCAGTAGGTTCTTCCCCTGAAAGACCGGAATACTGGCAATTTGGCTGCACCATGATAATAAGCTGAGGATTCAACTCAAAACTATTGACTCTAAAGAGGGTATACAGATACTACTCCCATATAAAGCATTAGTGGGGTTAGCATATGACCCCAGAGTCCTTCTGGACTGTTCATTTCCACTTAGGTCCATAATGGAGAAAGGGAGATGATGTGGATTTATTTTATTTATTTTATTATATTTATTTATTGCATTTTTTTCGAATTAATAAAATAAAAAAACTAAAATAAAAAAGATTTGAAAATGTTTTATGAGAATTTTCGAAAAAGTGAGCAGAGAGAAAGTGGTTAGGAAGTTTTTGAAAAAGATATGATTTTAAAAAAATGATTTGAAAAATTTTGACTAAGTCAACCCAAAGGATTCGAAAATTAATGAGTAATTAAAGGAAAAGATATTTATTTTATTTTATTTTATTTCTTTTTGAATTTTATTATGAAAGAGAAAAACACACAAAAGACACAAGACTTAAAA
>NC_029775.3:38131378-38149374 GCF_000817695.3 Arachis duranensis
TGTAATTCCGCACAACTAACCAGCAAGTGCACTGGGTCGTCCAAGTAATACCTTACGTGAGTAAGGGTCGATCTCACGAAGATTGCTGGCTTGAAGCAAGCTATAGTTATCTTATTATTCTTAGTCAAGATATCAATAGTGGTTCTTAGTTTTAATTGCGAAGAGTAAAAGAGCATGAATTAAATGATACTTGTTATGTAGTAGTGGAGAACAGGTTGAGGTTTTGGAGATGCTCTGTCTTCTGAAGTTCTGCTTTCCTACTATCTTCTTCTTCACGCATGCAGGTTTCCTTCCATGGCAAGCTGTATGTTGGTGGATCACCGTTGTCAATGGCTACCAGCCGTCCTCTCAGTGAAAAGGGTCCATGTACATGGCTAATCATCTGTTGGTTTTCACTAATGTTAGAATAGGATCCATTGATCCTTTTACACGTTGTCACTGCGCCTAGCATTCATGAGTTTGAAGCTCATCACAGTCATCCCTTCCCGAATCCTATTCGAAATACCGCAGACAAGGTTTAGACTTTCCGGATCTCAGTGATGCTGCCAATTGTTTCTAGCTTATACCATGAAGACTCTGATCTCAAGGAATTGAATGCTCTGTTGTCAGGAGAGGCAATCAAACGCATGGACTAGGAACCCAAGAGATATACATTCAATCTAAGGTAGAATAGAAGTGGTTGTCAGGCACGCATTTATAGATTGAGAATGGTGATGAGTGTCATAGATCATCACATTCATCATGTTGACGTGCGAATGAATATCTTAGAATAGAAACAAGCGTGATTGAATAGAAAACAGAAATAATTGTATTAATCCATCAAGACACAGCAGAGCTCCTCACCCCCAACCATGGGGTTTAGAGACTCATGCTGTCAAAGATACAAATTCAGATGTAAAATGTCATCAGGTACAAAATAGATCTCTAAAAGTAGTTTTGATACTCAACTAGTAACCTAGGTTTACAGAAAATGAGTAAACTAAGATAGATAGTGCAGAAATCCACTTCTGGGGCCCACTTGGTGTGTGTTGGGGCTGAGCATTGAAGCTTTCACGTGTAGAGGCCTTCTTTGGAGTTGAACGCCAGTTTGTAACTTGTTTCTGGCGTTTGACTCTAGCTTGCAACTTGTTTCTGACGTTTAACACTAGAATAGGGCAGTAAGCTGGCGTTGAACGATAATTAAAAGGTTTTGATAATTATAAGATAAATAAGACATAAAATAACATAGAGATACTCATGTAATTCATTGGTGGGAATTTCAGATAAGCATTTTGAGATGCTTTGTTGTTTCTGAACCTCTGCTTCCCTATTGCTTCCATTCAATCATGCACACTCCCATCCATGGCAAGCTATAAGTTGGTGGATCACCGTTGTCAATGGCTACCATCCGTCCTCTCAGTGAAAATGGTCTGTCTACGGTTCTCACTGCAGGGCTAATCATCTGTCGGTTCTCACTTGTGTCGGAATAAGAACCATTGATCCTTTTGCGCACTGTCACTGCACCCAATAGTCGCGAGTTTGAAGCTCGTCACAGTCATCCCCTCCCAAATCCTACTCGGAATACCACAGGCAAGGTTTAGACTTTCCAGATCTCAAGAATGCTGCCAATTGTTTCTAGCCTATACCACGAAGGTTCTTATCTCACTGATTTGAATGCTCTATTGTCAGGAGATGCTAGTCAAACGCATGGACCAGAGACCCAAGAGAATATACTCTAGCTGGCGTCCAATGGCTACGTTGAACATCATGTAGACCACTTGTGGTTGTCAGGCACGCAGATCTTGTCTAAGCGAGTACTGAAGATAGTGGGTGATTGTCACGGATCACCCTGTCAGTCTGACTTAACTGAATTAAGTATGAGAGTATATCTTGGAGAAGAAGTAGGTGTGAATTGAAAGAAAAATAATAGTACTTGCATTAATTCATGAGGAACAGCAGAGCTCCTCACCTTAATCTATGAGGTGTAGAAACTCCACCGTTGAAAATACATAAGAGAAAAAGGTCTAGGCATGGCCAAATAGACAGCCTCCCAAATGGCATAAGAATTCAAAAACAGAGGAAGAAGACCCTCGATACAATAGTAAAAAGTGCTATTTATACTAAACTAGTAAACTAGGTTTACAGAAAATGAGTAGATAGTGCAGAAATCCACTTTCGGGGCCCACTTGGTGTGTTCTTAGGCTGAGTTTTGAAGCTTTCACGTGCATAGGCCATCCTTGGAGTTAAACGGTAGCTTAGGTCCCAGTTTGGGCGTTTAACTCCAGCTTTAGTGCCAGTTCCGGCGTTTTATGCCAGAAAAGGGTCTTTGGTGGGCGTTTGGATGCCAGTTTGGGCCATCAAATCTCGGACAAAGTATGAACTATTATACATTGTTGGAAAGCCCAAGATGTCTACTTTCCAACGCAATTAAGAGCGCACCAATCGGGACTTCTATAGCTCCAGAAAATATACTTCAAGTGCAGGGAGGTCAGAATCCAACAGCATCTGCATTCCTTTCTCGGCCTCTGAATCGGATTTTTGCTCAGGTCCCTCAATTTCAACCAGAAAATATCTAAAATCATAGAAAAATACACAAACTCATAGTAAAGTCCAAAAATATGATTTTTTGCATAAAAACTAATAGAAATATACTAAAAAGTAATTAAAACACACTAAAAACTACCTAAAAATAATGCCAAAAAGTGTATAAATTATCCGCTCATCACTAGACATGTGGTTAAACAAACATTCAAGTCCTAGGCGTTTTCTCTTCTCAGTCCTATAGTGTTTTTAGTTGCTTAAGGACAAGAAATCATTTATGTTTGGTGTTGTGATGCGTGAGCATTTGTACCTTATTTTCCCTTTGTTTTCTAGTCAGGTTTACTTAGAATTTGTTAAGTTTTATTATATTTTAGTGTTAAAATCCACTTTGGATGCTAATTTGAGTGTTTTAGTGTTTTTATTTATTTCAGGTGAAATTCAGAGCAATTTGACAAAGTTTTGTGCAAAAAGGAGAAGATTTAGAGCTATCCCCCCTTGGGTGCTAAATGCCAAGCTGGCGTTTAGCGCCAACAACTCAGATTCGTTGGGAAGATGGCTGCTTTATTCAAGGGCACTAAACGCCAACTTGGTGTTTAATGCTAGCAATCCGAACCAAAGCCCTCATCAATGAAGCATCTTTAATGGATTTATCTCTTAATTATTATCTTCTTTTATTTTTGTAATTTTTATTTACAAACAATATCTTTTAGTTTTAGAATTTATTATTTTATTTTAGTTTCAAATCAAATTAGGTTAGATATAAAAGGGAAAATATTCACCCTTCTGGGGGATCTTCGCACTTCCGCGCTTTCACAAATTTCTGAACTCTTGTTTTCTCTCTAAAGTATGAGCCACTAAACCTCCTCGATTAAGGTTAGGAGCTCTGTTTATTTCTATAGATTAAGACTGCTGCTTTTCTATTTTAATTAATGTATTGATTCAGTTTCAAGGATTGCTTTCATTCTTCATCTTATGAATCTAGGTAGAACGATAGTATAACCCTTATTCTATATGTGTTCTTGTGATTCTTGAAAAAGTTATCTCTCTTGAACAACAGCTTGAAAGCAAATTCCTACTAAATTGCTAATTACTTGAACTAATTGGAATACGTTACATATAATCCTCTTAGTTTTGGCTAATTAGGATTTTTGTGACCATAAACTAGAATTAAACCTCACCCTCTAATCGAAATTAAGTGACCAGGATATTGGCGGTTAACTAGGTTAGAGATGACTAAGTCACTCAGACATTACGGTTTAGTCATTGATAGTTTGCCATGATATGAATCTTGCATGATTAAAATAGTTGGTAAGAAAACTTATTCCGAAAAAGTAAATATCTCCGAAACCTTAACTACCTTATCTCATATCTTTTATACCACTTTTTCACTGTTTGCATTTTCTATTCTCTGAGTTGCTATTTAAAGCTTTTGAACCCCAAAATAATCACTTTCTCCTTGCCTGACTAAGGAATCATTCGACTATTGTTGCTCAATCCATCAATCTCCGTGGGATCGACCTTCATTCACCTGAGGTACTATTTGGTACGACCCGGTGCATTTGCTGGTTAGTTTGTGGATATTCTAAAATCCGCACCATTAGCGACCAATCTTTTTTAGCTTATTTTTCTATTAGTTGCAAAATCGGTCGCTAAATTAAAAAATAGCGATCAATTTTGTGACCAAATCATAAGCATTATTTTCTCATTTTGGTTGCTAATTCGGGCGTAAAGTTAAAAAATAGCGACCGATTTTAGTGACCAACTTTATGTTACTTGTATTAAAACCTTATCGGTCGCTAAATTGGTCACTATTAGTGACCAATTTCTTGGATCACTATTAGTGACCAATTTCTTTGATCACTAAAATTGGTTGCTGATTGTAATTTAGCGATCGATTTAGCGACCAATATTTTTCTAGTCCTTGAATTCTTATATCGGTCGCCAAATCAGTCGATATTAGCAACCAATTTTTTCGGTCACTGAAATCGGTCGTTATTTTAAAACTTTCATAGTGTAATCATCATCATCATCATCATATTATTATTATAAAAATTTGGATAAAAAATGTTAACAAACTGAAAGAGTTCAAAATTTATATTAATATCCTAAATGCAAAGAAGTTGTATGGATATCTCAACTGCATATTTATATTAGTCAAATTCAATTGATTCGATTTATACTTTTTTAATGTAAATCGAATTCAATTTATTCGAATGAATAGCTACACTAGTAAATCGAAGTCATCATTAAAATCAATTTACTATAAATCGAATTAAGTGATTTCGACGATTTACCATGGTAATCAAAATCATTAAACGAAATCAATAGATTTGATTTATATTGGGCATGATTTAACTCTTATAGCTTCGATTTACCTTTATGAAAGCTGCTGGTACTAAATTGAAGTTATTAGCTTTGCTGTACGTAAACTGAATCCAAATAGATCCATTTACGTGAAATAGTCTTCGCTAAAATAGTTTTTCATAGTAAATCTATTCTAATGAATTTAATTTACTAGTACACTTAATAATTTGAATCAATTGAATTTGATTTATATAAATATACAATTGAAACATTCATGTAATCTCTAAAAAGTTAGAACATTTAAAAAAGTATATATCCATTTATGTAAATTGAATTTGACTAATATAAATATGCAGTTGAGATATCCATATTCCATTTATCCTAAATGTGATTTATGTAAATTTAGAACCCATTTAATTTATTTATGTGATTTATCCTAAAAATTTTGGTAACGTATATTCTAAAAACATAAATTAAAAACAACATAAAAAATATTCTACTAAAATTATTTAAAAAATGAATTTTTTTTTTACATTTCTAATACATTAAATACATTAAAAATTTTAAACAAATTTATTATCATATATTTAAAATGTGCTTTAGGACAACTAAATTTTTATTAGGTTTAATTACTCTGTTGGTCTATATATATAGTTCTGTCAAATTTATAATTAGGTCTTTATATTTTTTTTAATTATGTCTCTACACTACTTTTGATTTTGTAATTAGATCTTTTTTATGTCAAAAATATTAAAATTAACAGTATATTTCTCTCAAAAAATTTATGATCAAAGATCTAATTATGTTCTTAATTATAGATACTTTTAATTTAAAAAATATTTAATTAATTTTAATATCTTTTATATTTAAAAAGATCTAATTACAAAATTAAAAATAATATAAGAATCCAATTGAATAAAAAAATACAAAAACCTAATTAAAAATTTTGATAAAATTATAAGGATGAATATAATAATCAAACTTTTTTATTATAATATTGATGCCATTGATTAAAACTTTGTTGGCATCTATCTATAAATAGTAGTATCTTATTGGTTTATTAATATGAATGATAATTTTATTTATTTTTAAAATATAATAATTATTCATTAATAATAATATATAATTTATGATTAAATTAAAATATTTATATTAAAATCATATCTTTTTAAATTTTTTTTAAATAACATTAATAGTAGAATTTGTAGACATTATGAATAAAATTTTTAAATTCTCTTACTCTTATATTAAAATTGATTTGATCAAATACAATCTAATATTAAATAAAATTTTTCATTGAATTACTTTTTTTATTATTATAAAAATAAAATTATTTGTAAAGAACTGTTTTTATCAATATCTATTTAAAATTATTTTATATTTTAGTATCATATTCATTACTAGAATTAAAATAATATGACCAACGTTATTATTTGTTGAACCTTATTAATATATTTTATCTATTTTTGAGTTGAAATACGTAGTTGTATTTATATCTATAAACAGTTTCATATTTTTGTTAGTTTAAACACCTACAAACACTACAAAAGATAAGATGATAAATACTACATAATTGAATGTACAATATTTTGACCTAACTCTTGTGGAATGATAGAAAGAATATGTATTTAAAATCTCGAATTGTTTATACGTAAAATAATAATTATTAATACATTCTTTTTCCACAAAAAGAAAATCGTTTCTTACAATATAAATAGAAGTGATATTAATTATTTAAAAATCGAAGTCGATTTGGCCATCAAATACAATAATTTTTGTTCGAAAGACAAATTTTTATTATGTGTAAAAAAAAAGATCTCATTCAAGCATTTATTAAATGTTTCATAACAGTACTTATTAATTAAAAGAGTAATTTTTTTTTCAAATTAAATTTGGTTCACTAACAACATTTTTTGAGAATAATCAAGTTAGATCATGAATATAGAATCCTCAATTATATTTAGTAATATTTTGAATTTTAAGTGTACTACATTCTTCTAATATAAAGGAATACAG
The DNA here is from genome assembly GCF_000817695.3 of Arachis duranensis. Classification (NCBI taxonomy): domain Eukaryota; kingdom Viridiplantae; phylum Streptophyta; class Magnoliopsida; order Fabales; family Fabaceae; genus Arachis; species Arachis duranensis. Next base: position 38,138,219 of record NC_029775.3, read on the forward strand.
ATTCAATGCCACTTTTTATGTGGTATCTCATGACACAAAGTCAACACTACAAAAAAAAGAGTTTAAAATGGCATTGATATTACGGCGGTTTTAAAGAACCGCCGTAATACCCGGTTTTTATGGCATGTTTGGTTGCTGCCATAATTAACTTTGTGTATTGTGGCGGTTCTGGTGATTATGGCGGTTTTGAACCGCCGTTTTCACGCGTATATAAAACAATAGAATTGCAACCCTAGCCTCATTAAACGAAACACATTTCGGCGCTCTTGATCTCCCTTCTCTCTCCTTCGTCTCCTCCGTGCTCCGACAACGCCATTCTTCCCTCTCGGGCTTCTCTTTCTCCGCCGGTTACGATTTCTCTAGGTACCTCTCCCTCTCCGCCAGTTACTGATTTGTTTCTCTGCAGCTCACTCTCAAGTTCTCTAGGTACCTCTCCCTCTCCGTCAGTTACTGATTTCTTCGTTTTTGCTTGGGTTTTGGTTTCAAAATTGTTTTGTTGCTGATTTTTGGGGGTTTTTGTTTCTCTGCAGCTCCGCGATCGGGTCTTGTGTTGAAGCATTCGATTGACGTTGGTGCGGGAGTGATTGACGCCGATCGGATCTTGTGTTCAACCAGTCGACGATCTCAGATCTTGGATCTTGGATCTTGGATCTTCCTTCCTCACATCTGCCATCGACACTGCTTGCAAAGCCAGCGAAGTTATTTTCGTAACCTTACCCCCTCATCTCTCTCTCTTTCTCTCTTCCCGATCTCAGATCTAGTGCCAATGTCTAGTGTTCTGAACTGGTTATGTTGATTAAAGACCATTTCTTATCTGAACTGGTTTTGTTATGTTGATTCAAGTATTTAGTGTTCTGACTTGTTTAAATTTGCATCTGTATCTGATTCTGATTTAGACAAGTTTGGGTTTGTTAAATTATCTTATAAAACAGTGGCTTAATTTTTGTTAAATTATCTGATTTAGACAAGATTTATACATGTAAGACATAGCTGTTGTCCCTCTTCTAGTCATTCATCTGTAATTAATATTGACACTGAACATCGCCATTCTTCCCTCTCGGGCTTCTCCTCTCTCTTGCCGTCTTGTGTTCAACCAGTCGACGATCTCAGATCTTGGATCTTGGATCTTGGATCTTCCTTCCTCACATCTGCCGTCGACGCTGCTTGCAAAGCCGGCAACGTTGTTTTCGTAACCTTACCCCCTCCTTTCTCATTCTCTCTCTCCCCGATCTCAGATCTAGTGCCAATGTCTAGTGTTCTGAACTGGTTATGTTGATTAAAGACCACTTGTTATCTGAACTGGTTTTGTTGTGTTGATTCAAGTATCTAGTGTTCTGATTAAATTTGCATTTGTATTCGTTTCTGATTTAGACAAGTTTGGGTTTGTTAATTGAGATGTATTAAATTTTATATATCTTTCAATTTAGGTTATCATAGCAACTTGTATTTCAGGCTACACCAAGACTTAGCGAGGATAAAGTCAAGCAGTGTGTTGATCCAAAACTTAGAGCAGAATATCCACCCAAAGCAATTGCTAAGGTGTTACTCTTATTGCTGAATGATTTTTATTTATTTATTTTATTGGTTTTGGAAGTATGGGTGTCATTTTCTTGTGTGGATTGAGCATGAGTTTGAATCTGAAAGCTTCGTATGATGGTATATGCTTCTTGTCATTCTTCTTTTAGTTGGTTTGTAAGCTTTGTGGTGGCTTGTCTAGGTTTTTGGTTTATGAATTGTTATGCTTCTCTTGCTGTTGCGTGAAATTTTTATTTGTTTATTGTGTGATTGTACAGTTTTTCTTATATGGCTTGTCTAGTTTTTTTTAATTGCGTTCTGCTTTTGTTTTTTCTTGTTTGTTGGTTCAATGTTTAAGGCACAGTTTCTGGATTAAAATAGTTTTCAAAGCACTCCATTTTTAAATGTTCTCAATCACCAGTCAGATTTTTAGTATATTCTATTCCTTATTCACATGTTAGGCCTCTTTTTAATTCACATAGCTTGTTTTTGCTGACCCCTTTTTATATTTAAACTTTCAGTTTCAATTTTACATGTCTTCGGATACCCTATATTGACTATTAAACTCACTTGTCATACTTGTTTTTGAGACTTTCAGCTGGTTTTTAATCAATTATTCAAATAGGCGCCACCAGATTTTGCATTTGACCAAGGAATGAAGAAATAAGAATTAATTGAAAACAGATAGTGCATCTTTGTGTTCTTATGTAAACCAGTTGTTTGATTATTTAGATAACTGACTAACTTGCTTTAACTAACATGAATTTGTTGGAGATAATTTTTCATGTGAAACAGGTTTTTTGTTGTATCTGATTTTTGTTGCTTTAACTAACCAAAAATTGCTTACCTTGTATCTGATTTTTGCTGCTATTCTCCAGCAATTGTCATTGGTTTGCTTCTTCAAGTGTTTGAATTAAATGTTTACTTCACTGTTGCAACAATCTATTCTTTATTTTTAGTATTTATCTTGCATTTAGCTTGATTTTGGAAATTAAGATAGTATTCTTGTTTCCTTAAGTGCTCTTACAAATACTAGAAATGAGATCTTTTCGTGTAAGTTTTTTACCTTGTTGCGTTGGTTTGTTTCTCTTTCAGTTTATGTATCATGGTCTATTCCATTACATGAGCTTGTCAAATGTTCATTATTTTTGTAGTAAGGGAAGTTTTGTCAACATGGATTTTGTGATTTGATAATGTCACTTGATTATTATTCTAGAGCGTACTATCCAAAGACAACTCCACTTTGGCATTCTCTCTTTAATACGAAGATGCTTTGGTTTTTTTGGCACTAAACTACATAGCATTCACTACCTTAATCATTGTTTCTGTCCTATCTATTTGGTAGAATTTTCTTTTGAGTTTGACAATGAAGATATGAAACAGAAAGCTGGATTCTCATTGTTTTCTTATCTCCTTTTTCTTTTTTTGTTGCTGTTGTTGCAGATATTAGCTGTAGCTAGGAAAAATGGCCAGGTAAGAAGAGGCTGTGGTATTTTTATTTTTGGTGACTACAGAACAAGTTTGATTTAAATGTTGATGTACCTCTCTCTCTCTCTCTCTCTCTCTACATGTACAGATTAAGATTTTGAGTCCTGTAAGTGGAGATCTACATGCAATAATTTCAAGTTCTAGTGATTTGGATCTTCAGTCTGATGTTGTTAGTTTGCATTTATTTGCAAAAGCAAATCTGGAGTTATCTACAAGGTATATAAATTACTGTTTTTTGACAATTTAAGTTTGTCTTTCATTCTTGCATGTATTGTATTTTGGTTGTGCTCAATATAAGGGTAATAGTCTCATTGATTTTTTTCCCCCTACTGAATAATTAATTGATATTGTCCTTGTTTTATGAAACTGTGAACGGAGAAGACCCTACACAAGACTTAAGTCACATATTTAGGTTGCTTTGTGGATTTATATCCCTCTTCCATGTAATCCTGCTTGCTGGTCGTTAGATTATAAATTATTATTAGTGGGCTATTAGCCCAAATAATTTATAAAAGGTTAGGGTTGGGTTTTGTATCACATCTTTCTTTTAAAAGTATATTCAGGGGTTATTTCTTTATTAAATCAAAACCAGTCACTTGAAATGAGTCTAACCTGTTGTCCTGCACTGGTGTGGTTATTCTGTATATTTCCTTGTAACTCACATCCTTTTTTACATGGTCACATTTGCATAATTTAGTGTTTGCTGCAATGGTGTACTATTGATGTTGATGGGATTTTGCAAGCTAATAGTTAGTTATCTCTCATGCACACAATTCATTCTCTAATTTTCAAGTTGCATTAAGCTCTAGAATTGTGTGCGTACATGTGTATTTATGTATGTGTGCCAATTTATTTTTTTTCTTTCTTTATCTTTTCTCTCTTTGCGCACGCCATTTTACTTTTCTCTGTAATAATTATCTATATTTTATTTTTATGAACACAGGGTCAACAACTTAGCCTTGCCAATTCAGTTAGATGGCTTCAAATTCAGACATCCACTGCCACTGTATGCTCTCCCTCACTTCCTGTTTATATTTGGTGTTGTATGAAATGTATACAATAAGCCTTTATCGTGTGTATTTTTTTTCTCTATGAATGGAATTACTGCTATATTTCCTAGCATTGTTATATTGGTACAGTTGGTCTTTGGGGGGAATTTTGATATTAATCGTGATATTTTCTAGCATGGTCCCATGTGAGACACTATTGGTTCCTATGTATAAATAATATATTATATATGTATACATACAAAGTCTTCTTTTTCATCATATAATAAACAAATTTAAGGCAAAAATAATTGATATGGAGAACATGGAGTAGTTTTCCTTTCATCAGGTATGTATCATGTAAATTTTGATGTACTTGCATTGCTACTTGCATATATAAATTAAGGGAGGAGCTAAGATAATTAATACTAAAAAATTTAGATTACTTTAATTTATCTAAAGAGAGGTCGATATAATATATAGAAAAAAATTATTTATCATAGTTATAAGTCCTAATAAAATATATAAAAGATTAATTAATTCACTAACAAAATATAGTAATCCATGAAGATACACGCATGAACTAATAAAAAGCACTAGTCCTTAGCGTAAGTTTAATATAGAAATAGAAACTTGGAATATTACTTCATCAGTGCGTGGCATAACGGTGAATCTTTTCATGAATGAAGTGAATTATATTATATATATAGTTAGAGGGATACTGCTTTTACAAGATGCTATTCCAGGACTTTCAACTGTAGATAACTTACCCTTCCTAATATCTAGTTTATGAACTTTCAACTGTAGTGACATATACCCTAGTAGGGAAACTAGGGAAAAAAATATTTGGATGAATATTTGGATATGTGGCTGAAGAAGCTCTTACATTTTGCCCTCGATACTTAGAAGGGATTGAGACAAGATTTAATAGGCCACCACGTGTTGATGACCGTCCGGATGGTAATTACAATAAACATGTTGATTCGCTTTTTCCACAAATGGGTAACTCTAAGGGAGCTTTCACAGTATTTGAGTTGTCACCTATGGAAAAAAAACAAGCACATCGCTATGTGGTTCTAAATTGTCCATATGTCAAACCGTTCATTGAGTAAGTACTTAAGGATTTGCGTACATGTTTTTTATTTACTTGAAAATAGTTGTTTAGTTAGAGTCCATATCTGACAGTGACTTCAAAGATTTTATACGAAGAAGATCTAAGGGTAGAAGGCCATCAAATGTAGAGATAGAAAAAAGAGTCAATAAAGATTTTGTTACTTGGTTTCCTACGCAGGTAAATAGAAAAGTGATCATTTTTTGCTAATATTGAGCAGTATTTGTGGATATAATAACTAATATGTTGTTCTATCATCATAGCTTATGAACCCAAACATTATGAATACTGTACATGAGGATTTGAGATACTTATCAAGGGGTCCATCACGATATGCCAAGAGGTTTTCTACATTTAGTATTAATGGGTTCTCCTTTCGAACTACCAATCGAGACAATGGGTTAAAGACCCAGAATAGTGGAGTTTTCTTAATGTCTTCAACTCCTTGTGTTGCTAGCGCTAGTGATGCTAATGTTAGGAATGCTGATTTGTCATATTATGGCAAATTAGAAGATATTATAGAACTAAACTACAATGGCCGATTTCGGGTTACTTTATTCAAATGTAAATGGGCTGACACCACTAGAGAATGGGGCTGTAGAAAGGATAGTTGGGGTTTTACTTCTGTTAATTTTTCACGAGTAATACACAGTGGTGACCGAGAGGAGGATGATCCATATATTGAAGCCTCACAAGCTCGAATGGTGTATTTTGTCAATGATGAAGTGAATAAAGATTGGAGTGTTGTCGTGCATTTGAAGCCAAGAGACTCATATGATATGGGGGAAATGAAGATGAAGAAGCATGCGAGAATGAGCCATGGTTAGAGCAAAACTTGGATTCTTTATTTGAAAATGGTGATAATCTATCATTGTTAAGAGATGAGGTAGATGATGAACTACTAGATGATGACATTGGAGAAGACGAACACATGTCGGAATAGTTAGTAGGTTAAATTAATTTATGGTATGAAATTTATATTTAAGTTTTCATTTAGTTATAATTCACATTTTATCTATACTTATTAATTATTTTATTTCCAACTATTATTTATCTAAAAAATAAAAAGGACAGAAATGAAAATCTTGTGATTTGATCCATTATTAATTATTCTATATTTATTAATTATTGATTTGATCCATTATGCAGATATGCCAAAGCAAAAGAGGTACAAGAATCTACTTAAAGCAGCAGTCGCAGCTGCAAATTCTTCACAAGACAAGTCCACAGCAGCTGCAAATACATCACAAGTCAAGTCTGCAGCAGCTGCAAGTTCCTTTCGGGACAAGTCGGCAGCTTCAAATTCCTCCCGGGATAAGTCAGCAGCTGCAAGTTCCTCTCGGGACAAGTCGGCAGCAGCTGCAAGTTCCTTTCGGGACAAGTCGACAGCTTCAAGTTCCTCTAAAGACAAGTCGGCAGCAGCTGCAAGTTCCTCCCGGGACAAGTCGGCAGCTTCAAATTCTTCTGAGCCATCATCAGTTGCTGCAACTATATCTGAGCATCCATCCGAACCTAAACGTAAACGTGGACGTGAATCTAAACATTATTGGACTGTTGATGCCATAGGTATGTATAGATGTTTTATTAACTATAAATTAAATTACATTTTCATTGATATTGTGCTGTATGGCTATGCCATAGGAGTTGGATTTTATTCATGGTTACTTAAGTTTCTTCATGAAGTTTTCCTTTATTTTTATAATGTATTTTATTTTTTTATTTTGTTTCTTCATGAATCTATTCTTTTTGTTTCCCATAATCCTTCTCCTGTATATGTTTTCTTTGTTAAGCACCTATGTTTGAAAACTTCACATAGAATATTTAAAGAAGAAAATTTGAATACATAGAGTGTACATAACCGTGTATCTTGTGACAGGAAGACTGCATATATATGTTTAGTTGTGATTCTGTTCGTTCTATTACTACCTCATATGCTGGTCTAGAATCCCAAAAGAACTACCTCTTCCATTTTCTTATTTATTTATCATTTTATAGCACTACTATACATTGTGACAATAATGTTCATAAAGTATATATGAGTAATTGACAAGAAAATAATAATTTATGTGATTGATACAGTTCACTGTTATAGCTTTTCTGGTCTGGTCTGATACTCATTTATTTATACTCGTTTGTCTATTTTAGATGAATATGGAGATAGTACACGTCTTCATTTATTAGTGAAGGATGTGCATAATTTGTCAGAAGGTTTGCGCATAGTTGTCAATTTTGATAAAGATTATGCAGCAATAGGAGAAGCAGCTGGACTCCTTGCAGGAGTTTGTGGGCAATTGGCCACTGATTGTGTTGCATTTCCAATTAGCTTTGACAAGTGGTTAGACATTCCAACAAGCTTTTTTGAAAATCAATGGAATATTTTTTTCCTAGTAAGAAGATTACTCAAACTCTAAAGCTTATTTCTTTGCCATTATTTAGTTATATTTGCCGGTTATAATATATATTCTTTGTTATAATATTGAAGGCTCGATTTTGCTTCAAAGTGAGTGATAACTTGGCCAAACGATTTTTGCTCCAATCGCTTGGCAAAAAATGGAGGGAACATAGGATAAAGCTTTGGAATGATTTTTATGATCCGAGGTTGAGTAAAACCGAGATCATAAATAATGCACCAGAAGATATTGCTCCTGATCAATGGGCTTTATTCGTAGAATATCGTTTGAAGCCTGAAACTCAGGTAAGTACTTACTCTCCTAGTTAATGTTGTTGAATATATATAATTGAATATGAAGTAGTCAATGTTGTTGAAGAGTGATGTTGATTTCTGGCTGCGGGACAGTCTTAAATAGTGGTACATTCTCTGTTTATTTTAGTCCTAAATTGCTGTGGTTAGTTTCCCCAAATCATTTACTTCCTCATTGTTTCTAAACCGAGGAAAATAAAAATTCGATATTTGATGCTTCCAAGTTGATGAATTTAGTGTGTGTATCTTGTTCCTGTGTGGGAAAATAAAAATAAAGGTTGATCTTAAATATCAGGCTGCCAAAGAGAAGGCTGTTGAAGAAGAGTGAAGGAAATAGAGGGAGAAGGATCATGAGAAAAGACTATACAATCTCCCTTCCATCAATATTATTTATGGAGAAAAAAAGGGTTGAGGTAGGTATTTTACTGTTGTAATTTTTTTCTCTTGCATGATTGAACTCTGAAAGTGTAGTACAGTCTTTCCTAAATATATCTGTCATGGTTGAGAGAGGTATATTGGGTTTGAAATTGCAGCAGAACCATTTGAGAGCCCTCCATTTCCCTTAGCTGCAGAGAGAACAAGAAGAAAAGACCCTCTTGATGGCTTCTATCATTCTCTACAGAACAAGAATCTCTTACTTCATTAAGGTTTCTTTAACTGCAAATTCAACTTTTTATTATTGTGCTGTTAATATTAATGTGAAGCATAAAAAAAGGATGCTTCCTATTTAACATTATAAGATTTTTGTGATCATTAATTTCCTTCCCTTCTCGTCTCTTAATACCCCTACAAGACTAAAGGAAAAATTGGTCCATTATGGGGAAGCATAAATATGCCATACTTGTTAGTTGTTACTTTCATTAGTACGGGAAATGGTTTGAAAATTTGATAAGAGATAGGACACCAATTAGAATCTATATATATGTACATAAGTACATTCATAGCTTTATCATATCATATATAGGCCACCAATTAGATGAATATCAATCTCTTTTCTGATGTTTGATGCAGCGGCCGCTATAAGGATTTTATTAAGGATTTTATTTCAATCTATGAACTCACCTTCACAACTAGGTTGGCAAGCGAGTGGTGATGATCCATGTGGACAATATTGGAAAGGCATAACATGATCAAACAGAATAAATCTTGAAGGTGGTGAAGGGCAATCCATATCCCCGATTTGTACTTATTGATTGTTCTTTAGTACCAATAATTAAAGTTGCATACACTCTCTGTCAGAATAAATCTTTGAAAAAAGTGAATTTTCGGTTCTGCTTTGTAGTGCTTTAATGATCTCTTCATTTCTTTGTATTGCTATATGGCTGTAATGTAGATGGTGGATGTGAGATTTCCCACCATCTCTTCACCGTATACTCTCCAAAGATTAATTTGCTAATAAAATGATCCCTGAAAGGTTGGTGATTACAAGTTTTACTTCCTGCTTCTAAAATGTAAGTTAAAACTAAGGACTCAAGAAAGTTTAAAATCATACTCATATGACTACTAACTAGCATCTTGTTCTTTTTCATTTCTCATTAATTTTATTCTGATAACAGAAACTGACATATATTGCAGAAGTTACTACAGATGTACAAATGTGAAGTGTAATGTTCGAAAGCACGTGGAGAGAGCAATAGATGATCCAAGAGCATTTGTCACTACATATGAGGGAAAGCACAATCACGAGATGCCAATCAAGAACATCAACCCAAATGTCCCCTCTGAGAGAGATTCACAAGCTTCTCTTAGTAAAGACAAACCATGATTTTAACACGACAATCAAGTTTAACAATAACACACTACTATGATTCAATAGCTACTGTCTTAAAACCTATGAATTTGTATTGTGGAGTCAGTGACATACACCATTGTAATTCTTCAATTGTGGTGTGTTTAACAATATTCTATTAATTTGCATATATACAACTACTTGATGTTTGATTTATGGTTATGCCTTTTTTGGTTATTACGAGATTTTTAAGTGAGTTTCGAAAATATCACTTTAAATTGGTCGTTTCAATCTTATTTTAAAAAGCATAAAATTGTCATCATAATTAGGTACAAATGGCGATTAGAAACCCCCATTTTAAATGAAAACGATGCCATTATACGCTAGTAGAAACGGCAGTTAAAAACTGCCATTTTAAACACAAAAGATGCCATTATAACCTGGTAAAAACGGCGGCTAGAAACTGCCATTTTAAACACATAAGATGCCATTATAATCTGGTAAAAATGGCGGTTATAATGGTAAAAACGGCGGTTAAAAACCGCCGTTTTAAACACAAATGATGCCACGACATCCTGGAAAAAACGGCGATTATAGCCGCCATTTTAAACAATTCAGAAACCGCCATTTTATACGGAAATAATGGCGGTTACAAACCGCCATTTTAACCCTCAGAGAACCGCCGTATTATCCTAAGGTAATTGTGGCGGTTTTCTGAAAACCGCCGTAATAACCAGAATGGCGCCCAGAATAACGGCGTTTCTTGGGGACGCCATTTTCGGTAATAATGGCGGTTCTAACCGCCGTAATTCCCAAAATAACCGCCGTTTTAACCCCTTTTTTTTGTAGTACAAACTCCCTTTTCTATGTACATAACTGTAATAACTTTATCAAATGCATATATTTTTTTCTTGAATATGTTACAATGACCTCAATCATATCAAAATTCCTTTTCTATGTACATAACTGTAATAACTTTATCAAATGCATATATTTTTTTTTTGAATATGTTACAATGACCAATATGATTGCGGCTATTTATTTTAACTCTCCTTTCTTTGAAGTTTAGTTCTCCTATAACTATTCTTTTAACTAATAAAAAAATATCTATTTCATTTGCTAATGATATAAAAAGATAGTCTTTTAAGATTTTGTAATAAGATTGTAAAATTTTATTTAAATTAAATAAACACAATTGCTTAATTTTATTATCTTATATAGTTAATTCTATGCATAATATATAATAATGTTAAAATTCAATCAATTTAAAATGATCAATAATTAAAATTTATATTATTATAGTTAATAAAATTTATTCTTCATGTTTGATATTATTCTTTGTTGATATAAAATATCATTAGGAGGTCATGCCAATAGTTATTCTATGTATATTTTAGTCTTGAGATATTATTAAAAAATAATAGAATGACAAACATCCTCCTCGTATATAATATTGAGATTTATGTGCTTGCTTTTTCAATGGTGTCAGTAAATTTTTACCCTTTTGTATTAATCCAAAAATAAAACATGCATCGGTGTAAATAAGTTAAATAAATATATTTAAATTAATTACATTAAGTATTGATATAATAAATTAAGGGTTTTATCTATATATTATGTGTTAAA
>NC_029775.3:38149753-38151503 GCF_000817695.3 Arachis duranensis
TAAAATATTATATAATTTAATATTGATCTAAATTAAAATAAATAAATAAATTAGTTGAATAAAATAAATAAAAAATACTTTTAGAAACATCAAACGTCAACTGTACCATTAATTAAAAAAATCGATTTTAATAATATATAACACATTCCCATGCAGCAACACACAAAAGAAAGAATTTAAAAAATAGAAAAGAGGTTGAAATTGTGGGTTGATTGATGAATGATGATAAATGCGAGGCGAAAGCACAGAAAGTCAACGCCTTGGCCTGTGGGCTCTACAAGTTGAGTGGCACCGCTTTATGTACGAGATGTGTATGTGACTATGTGTACGTATATGTATAGTGCAATTATATTTTTCATATTGGACGTATTCATATGTTAATTATTAGTATTTTTATCGTATTAACTTCTTATGGGTTCGTCCACACTCTTCTACAGTTTTACTGCGTCGTCTTTATGGTTACACTTTTTTTTATTTTATCTTTGTCAAAATATTTTTTGTTTTTTTTTATTTTCTTCTTTTAATTTCTTTTTTCTTTTTAATTCACCTCACTTGATTTCCTAATTTTCTTTTTTTTTTAATTTATTCTTACACTGGATTTCTTTTTTAATTTACTCCGTTTTCTAATTCACTCATTCTATATATCTTAATTTTTTCCGGAATCATCAAATATTAATTTTGATTTTCTCTACAGTATGAACAACAAATCAGAGACTCAAAACCCCTTTATAATTGATAGTGATCAGGAGAATAATTTGATCGTTTTAACTTATGCAAAAGTTTCGAAGGAATTCAAGCCTGCACACGGAACATGTTTGAAATAATTTTTTCAGATCGAATCTTTTCCATAGGTACTATGGAAGGAGCTCTCTATACAATATGGAATAAAACAGAAGGATTTAAAGTAGTCGAAAAAGCCAAAAATCAGTTTCAATTTTTCTTTGAGAAAGACTCTGAGGTGACTCGAATTGAGAGGAGTTTGCCTTGGTTATTCAAGAGTTTTGTTCTTCACGTTCGTAGATGGAAGCAGTCAATAAACATAGAGGATAATCACATATCTTCTTTTCCTCTATGGGTATAATTTTGGAGATTGCCTGAACAATACAAAATGCTTGAGGTTGGCCGAAAATTGGGTAAGAGACTTGGTCAAATTGAAAATGTTGCTCTGTTTGAAGTTAGAGGCAAAGATACATGCACAGTGAAGGCTAAAGTGAAACTGAACGGTGATAAAAGAGTGAGGAATACACTGAAATTGCTTGATCCTAATAAGAAAATGTTGGAAATTAGAGTACACTATGAACGTATAGGTGTGTTCTTTATTTATTGTGCAAAATTGGGGAATGAATATAAGAACTGCCAATTTTTTATTGATGATTGATGAGCGGATAATTTGTACGCTTTTTGGCATTGTTTTTAGTATGTTTTTAGTATGATCTAGTTAGTTTTTAGTATATTTTTATTAGTTTTTAGTTAAAATTCACTTTTCTGGACTTTACTATGAGTTTGTGTGTTTTTCTGTGATTTCAGGTATTTTCTGGCTGAAATTGAGGGACCTGAGCAAAAATCTGATTCAAAGACTGAAAAGGACTGCAGATGCTGTTGGATTCTGACCACCCTGCACTCGAAGTGGATTTTCTGGAGCTACAGAAGCCCAATTGGCGCGCTCTCAACGGCGTTGGAAAGTAGACATCCTAGGCTTTCCAGCAATATATGATAGTCCATACTTTGCCCAAGATTTGATGGCCCAAAC
>NC_029775.3:38152272-38154996 GCF_000817695.3 Arachis duranensis
GGTGAAACCCTACATGAGCTTGCCATGGAAAGGAGTAAGAAGGATTGGATGAAGACAGTAGGAAAGCAGAGAGACGGAAGGGAAGGCATCTTCATGCGCTTATCTGAAGTTCCTACCAATGAATTACATAAGTACCTCTATCTTTATCTTTATGTTTATTTCGTTCATCACCATATCCATTTGAGTTTGCCTGACTAAGATTTACAAGATGACCATAGCTTGCTTCATACTAACAATCTCCGTGGGATCGACCCTTACTCGCGTAAGGTTTATTACTTGGACGACCCAGTGCACTTGCTGGTTAGTTGTGCGAAGTTGTGTAATGCCATGGTATTGAACATCAAGTTTTTGGGGTTCATGACCGGGGATTATGAGAGTTGTGAAAAGTATTGTTCACAATTTCGCGCACCAATGATTCTACTCGAAACGATATCAAGAAAGATAGAGTTGGTGAATGGCTTAAGGAAGATCAAATTGGTAGGTGTTTAATTGAAAAGATAGCTTCCTTCAATCCTAATCAACCTCGGGATGGTTCTATTCCAACTCAATCGAAGAAAAAATCTCCACCTACTTTATTTTTTGATAGTTTCTCAAAATTGAGTGTGCAAAATGATCAGAAAAAACAAATAAATAAAATATTTGCTGCCAATTCGGGTTCTAGAGCAGAAAATGAGGGTGAATCAGAAAATATTGGTACATATACTCATATTAATTTTTCTTCTAATGCTTTATAGGAGATATCCTATCCCATGAATAATGTCCAACACAATAACAACGTCATGTCCAAACTTAGAAAGGAGAACAAAAACCCAAACCTGAAACAACTTACCAGAAAGTCAATGATAGGTTTCAAACGGAGGAGTGGAGGTAACGTTACTGAAGATATTTCAAAAAAAATTTGTCTCAATGATATTGTCTCTGATATTATGACGGTGAAGGGTGCCTGATGCGTGAGCATCTTGTCTATCTTTTCCTAGTGAATTTGCACTTAAATTGTTGAGTTTAATTAAGAATTAATTATATTTTGGCCACTATGGATGCTATTTTGAGTTTTATGCAATACTGTTTATTTTAGGTAGCATTCGGCGGAATTTGATGGAGTTTCTGCAGCACAAGAATCAAAGGAGATGGCTGCGAGAAGCGACGCACACGCGTGCCTGACGCGTACGCGTGATTTGGAACTTTTCACGGCGACGCGTACGCGTGACTGACGCGTACGCGTGATTTGAAGAAATTTACAGCGACGCGTTCACGTGACTGACGCGTCCGCGTGACTTGCGAAGAAGACCAGCGACGCGTACGCGTGACTGACGCATACGCGTGACATGCGCCACGTGCAGAAACGCAGAAAATGCTGAGGGGTGATTTCTGGGCCCCATTTTAGCACCCAAGTTAGGCGCGGATCCAGTGAAGCCAAGTAGTCCCCACGTTACAAGATGCAGAGTAGTTAGTTAATTCTGATTTAAATTCAAATTTGATTTTAAATTAGGAAAAGATATTAATTTTAATTTTACATAATTAGATTTTAAAATAATTAGGATTAGTTATAAATAGGAATTTAGATGCCATCAGATGGCAACTGTGTACATTTAGACACATAGACATTTTTACCTGAATCCTTATTTTCACTGAGTCATGAGAAACTAATCCTCCATTGTTAAGGTTAGGAGCTCTGTCTATTTGTATGGATTTATTCATTTGATCTTTCTAATTTAATCCATGTTTTGATTTATATTTCAATAATTGTTTTCGTTCTTCATTTTATGAATATTGGGTGGAACGGAAGTATGACCCATATTCTAATTGAGTTCTTGTAAAACTTAGAAAAGTTCTTTACTTGAACAACAGCTTGAAAACATATTATACTAAATTTTTAATTGTTTGTATTTAACGGGATACGTGACATATAATCCCCTTATTTTTGGATAATTAGGATTCTTTTGGCATATAAACTGGAAATTGATCATCACCCTCTAATTGGAATTAATTGACCAAGGAATTGGCAGTTAATGAATTTTAGAGGACACTAGGAAGGTCTAAGGAATTAGGGTCTAGTCACATATAGTTTGCCATGAATTAAATCTTACATGATTAAATTAGTTAGTAATAAAAAGTAAATCCGGAAAAATAGATAACTCTGAAACCTTAACTATATTCTTATTATATTATTCCCAACTTATTCATTTGTCTGTGTTTAATGCTCTTTGAATACCAAAATACTCTTTTAATTTATACGCTTTTTGACATTGTTTTTAGTATGATTTAGTTAGTTTTTAGTATATTTTTAGTAGTTTTTAGTTAAAATTCACTTTTCTGGACTTTACTATGAGTTTGTGTGTTTTTCTGTGATTTCAGGTATTTTCTGGCTGAAATTGAGGGACTTGAGCAAAAATCTGATTCAGAGACTGGAAAGGACTGCAGATGCTGTTGGATTCTGACCTCCCTGCACTCGAAGTGGATTTTCTGGATCTACAGAAGCCCAATTGGCGCGCTCTCAACGACATTGGAAAGTAGACATCCTGGGCTTTCCAGCAATGTATAATAGTCCATACTTTGTCCGAGATTTGATGGCCCAAACCGGCATGGCAAATCAGCCTCAGAATTTCCAGCGTTTAACGCTGGAACTGGCATAAAAACTGGAGTTAAACGCCCAAACTGGCATGAAAGCTGGCGTTTAACTCCAGAAAAGGTCTCTACACGAAAATGCTTCATTGCTCAGCCCAA
>NC_029775.3:38155518-38156335 GCF_000817695.3 Arachis duranensis
GAAGACAGTAGGAAAGCAGAGATTCAGAAGATGTAGCATCTCCAAAACCTCAACCTATTCTCTATCACTGCAAAACAAGTACTTATTTCATGTTCTTTTACTTTTCACAATCAATCCTGATAATTTCTGATATCCTGACTAAGATTTACAAGATAACCATAGCTTGCTTCAAGCCGACAATCTCCGTGGGATCGACCCTTACTCAC
Source organism: Arachis duranensis (assembly GCF_000817695.3). Taxonomy (NCBI): domain Eukaryota; kingdom Viridiplantae; phylum Streptophyta; class Magnoliopsida; order Fabales; family Fabaceae; genus Arachis; species Arachis duranensis. The sequence goes on from NC_029775.3 coordinate 38,155,725, forward strand.
GTAAGGTATTACTTGGACGACCCAGTGCACTTGCTGGTTAGTTGTGCGGAGTTGCAAAAGTGTGATTGCAATTTCGTGCACCAAGTTTTTGGCGCCGTTGCCGGGGATTGTTGAGTTTGGACAACTGACGGCTTATCTTGTTGCTTAGTTAGGACTGTTTTATTTTTGTTGGTTTAGAGTCTTTTAGTTGAGTCTAGTTTCATATTCTAAGTTTGGTGTCAATTGCATGATTTTGTTTTTTCTTTTAATTTTCGAATTTGCATGTTTTTAGTCCCTTTTTGATCCATAAAAATTCTAAGTTTGGTGTCCTCTTTGTGTTTTTCCCTTAATATTTTCGAAAATTTGGTGTTTGATTCTCTAAAAATTTTAAGTTTGGTGTATTTTGTTGTTTTTCTCTTTCCTCTTTTCAAAAATCAAATCTTTTTCATAAAATTTTTCAATCATATCTTCTTAATTGCTGATTTCAAAATCTTTTTAATTAACTAATTGATTCAGTTTTCAATTTGCTTTGATCTTATTTTCTTTTCAATTTTCGAATTTTTATTTTAATTTCCTTTTATTTTATTTTATTTTTCGGTTAATTCAAAAAAATAATAATAATAAAAAATAAT
>NC_029775.3:38157986-38158368 GCF_000817695.3 Arachis duranensis
AGTAATCCTGAGAGTCAATGAGGATGAGTTCAAGTTGAATGCTGTAAAAGCTATGCAGCATCCAGACACACCAAATGACTGTATGGGCGCTGACATTATTGACTCTCTGGTAGAAGAGATCAATATGACTGAAAGCCTAGAATCAGAGCCTGAGGACATCTTCAAAGATGCTCAACCTGATCAAGAAGAATCAGTGGAAACAAAGGAATTTTCGAAAATTCCTCAGGAGGAGGATAAGCCTCCCAAACCTGAACTCAAACCACTAGGATGGCTCATAGCCATTGGGTTGGTATGCTTCATAGGATGGCTCTTCTTCATAGTGCATTGGTGGAGGTTGTTGCCATGAGGATTGATCATATGCATATGGCTCCTCCCACCTTTA
>NC_029775.3:38159945-38161898 GCF_000817695.3 Arachis duranensis
ATTCATAGGTTAAATGTGACAAGAGGTTATCAAAATACTCTAAATTCAATACAAAGCAAACCATTAAATTGGGGTTTGTCAATCTCCCCACACTTAAGCCTTAGCATGTCCTCATGCTAAAATAGGAAGGAACTAAAGGTGATGACATTTAATGAATGCAACTAAAATATATGAGTCCTATCTAAATGCAACTACCTAAAGTAAATGCAAATGCTTAATTCAAACATCTCAAATTGCCAAGAGAGCATGTGTAAGCACAAGGGCTAGGTAATAGGAATTAATTCCAAACCACAATTGTATTGAATTATCAACAAGAATTTAAACTTGCAAGAATATAGATAATATGGGTGAACACATGTAATTGAACTTTTGAACCCTCACCGGATGTGTATCCGCTCTATTCACTCAAGTGTTTAAGGGTCAATTCACTCATTTCTCTTCTAATCAAGCTTTCCAAAATTTGATTTTCTTCTAACAATCAACATTTATTCAATGCATGCATACATTCATCATGAGGTCTTTCATTTAGGTTGTAATGGGGTTAGGGTCAAGGTAGGATCATTTATGGCTAAGTGGGCTAAGATTGAATCTTTGATTAGCATAGACTTCCCCACCTAACTATGTAATGACCTATACAAATTCAAACTATTCTAACTACCCATTCTTCACTTTTTCGTACATATTCATGTATCCTTATTTGATTCATAACACCTATGCATTGATTCCTTTTTATTGACTTCACTTTGGGGCATTTTATCCCCTTTTTATTATTTTCTTTCTTTTGTCTTTCTTTTTCTTTCTCTTTTTTTTTGTTTTTTTTCTCATTTTCACTTTTATTTCTCTTTCTTTTTTTTCTTTTTTCATTTCTTCTTTTTTTTTCTTTTTTCAAACTATATACAAGAGCATCAATGCATAAGGTCTATTCATTTGATCAATACAAGAATATGTACCCAATTCCTAAACATGAAAGTGTACTACCCCTTTTATTCCATCCAATGTTCCCAAGCCTCACCAACTTTGAATAATAAACACTCCCACTAGCCTAGGCTAATCAAAGATCCAAACAAGGACTTTTATTGGTTTTCCGCCTTGGGCTTGTAATGTGCTAAATTGAGAATGAGTTGGTTAAGCATAGGCTCAAAATTGGCTAACAATGGAGAATAAAAGGTTGGCTATTTGGGGTGAGTGGCTAATGAAGTAATGGCATCAATCATACAAATGCATAAATACAAGGAACAAATGGACATATAGAATCAAGCAAATCAAGAATTACAATCATAGAAAGAGAACAATTTCACACAAGAATGGAAAATAAGTGGTTATAAAATGTAGCCACATCAATAGGCTCAAGTCTCACAAGCTTGTGTTCTTAGTTCAATACATGCTTCACAAAGTATGAAATTCAAGCAAGTTTTACCAAAAATTTTCCTTCAATCAATTGGGTTAATGCCCTATATTTAAACTCTTTGGAAAATTTCAATGTTTGCCTAAGCATTGTTGTGATTGAAAAATTCAAAAATTTTCTTAGTTCACCCTTTTCTTTTTCACTTTCAACCAATTTCTTATGCAAAAAGGGTGACTAAATATTTGCAATCCAAAATATGATTTCTAATCACAACTACAACTAAAAGTAAAGATAAACAAAAATGTATAAAGAAAATCCAACTAAAAGTACGAAATCTAAAAGTATCCAAAAATATCTAAAATATCCAAAAGCATCAAAATAACTAAAATCCAAAATAAGCAATAAAAGTATCCCAAAGCAACTAAAAATGCATCCAAATATATACAAAATGTGCAAAATAGGATAACTAGGCTGAAAAAGTTTAAAGTTCACCGGTTCCCAAATAGTGCTACCGGTGCCCTCCCCACACTTAAAACCAAGCATCGTCCTCGATGCTAAACCGGAGGATCAGTGGGAGGTACAACGATAGGCTCAGGCTCTGACTGTGG
>NC_029775.3:38162358-38164861 GCF_000817695.3 Arachis duranensis
TGGGTGGTGGGAAGGACATAGCAAGCAAAGATCATCTGCCAAGTCTTGGCCTCCCTAGTCAGATGAGCAAACATCATCCCTTTCGGCTTGGTATTGTTGGCATCCATAACCCAAGTAGCCTCTGGTAACCCAATGACAGTCCTGAGTGCCTCATAATCAAAGGTCATGCTGTGTATGGCCAACTCAGCCTGCTGATGGGCACACAGCTCATCAGGGACATGTCGGCACTGTAGCGCCTCCTCAATAGCAGTCTCAGTAACCATGACCTCTCTACCCCTCACCTGAACTGAATCCAAAGTTGGGCGGAAGAAGTTGCAGTAGAATTCCTTCACCCAGGATACATTGATATCCCCCAAATCCCGGTCAACAAAGTCAATACCCAAATCAATGATCCGACCGGAAATAGAACGTCTCACATCCATCGGGAGAAGTAGCTTCTTCTCAATGTTGAGCTTTGTAGTCCGATATTTAGAAAACCGGAGCTCACAGTATAGATTAGGGAATTTGTCCGGATTGGTGGACGGTAACTGCTGATTTTCCTTGTCCACATCATTTAAAGGGTTCTTGGCATAATTCTTATATGTGGAAGGAAGAGAAGGGGTAGAGTGTTTTCTCTTTTTGGAGGTAGTGGCTATGGCTTTGCCTTTGTCAGACATCCTGAAAAATAGGATAGGATATATAAGGCATTTAGCATTTAACAAATAAAGCACGTTCAGGGGACAAATGACAAAAAGAAACAACCATGATGTTGCAATGAACATGCAAAAGTGAACAAATAAACCAAGAATTGCAAGCTGCATTAAAAGTCACAACTTATATCCAAAATGCAATAATATTATCATATTGTAAAAGAATTGTTAAAGAGTAAGCGGAAGTTAGGCGGTTAAAGAGATTAGTAAGTGAAAGAAAATGGATTAGCAATATGATGACATTTATGCACAATGAAAAGAAAGATTGTGGTTCATGTCCAAAATGAGAAATGCAAATCGGGGAAGTCAAAGAGAAGCGGAATGTTGCCCAAAATTGAATTAAAGACCAGAATGAACCAATTTCCTTGAAAATTGGGCAGCATTTCGGCTTAAAATTGAACGTTCCCGGATAGCAAATGATCACAGTAAGCATAGCAACAACATCAATTAGTACAGCACCAATGATATGGGATTCAGGCAGCAATGAAATACACAAACACAATCCAAAAGCATCAAACAATATCCACATAGCAAACAGCAAATGAAGCACGAACGGAGCACTTATCAGGCCTAGAATCCTCTATCCAGCCCTAGCTACCTAACCGCAATTATTTCTAACTAACCTAACATACAAAATTTGAACTCAACTAACTAACATGCAATTGGACTAACTAACAGAAATTAAGGACTAACAGAAAAAACAGAACAAAATTGAGTGGAACCTGGGAGCAGAGGAATCAGTAACGGAAGGGAGAACGGGGAAGAAATATGGCTAAGCACTGCGCCACCGTGAATGGTGGCCGGAAAGATGAGCAGCGGCGGTGGATGGCAGTTCGGTCAAGAAGAAGGGAGAAGAGTGAGAGTGGATGAGAGTAGATACGGTGAAGGAATGAGAGAGGGTGAGAGACCGTGAGCAGTGGTGGTCGCGGCGAGGACTGGGTGGCGGAGAATGCTGCCGGCGTTGGGACGGCGGTGAGCGGGGAGACAGAGGGAAGGAGAGAGAGAGAGAGGTGAGTGGAGGAAGGAGAGAATGAGTGGGGTTGGGAGTGTTTCGTGGTTGGCTAGGGGTGGTGGCCGGCGGTGGCTATTGTTGCTGCCGCGGTGGTATGGAGGTTGAGAGGAGGAAGAAGATGGTGATGGTTGATGGTGTGCGCGACTGCGCAGTGTGCATCGCGTATTAGGGTTATCCCCATTTTAAATCGACGCGAGCGCGCACCTTGCGCGTCCGCGTCCATTTATGAAACTCGTGACCTACGCGTGCGCGTAAGTTGCGCTTACGCGTGGATGAGCGGAATAAGAAGGGGCGCGTGCCCGTACAGCGCGCGCACGCGTGCATGGGGTTGGGCTAGAGGCATAGAGTTAGCCCAACCCAGGCCTAACTCTCTGGAGAATGGCCTGGAAGTGCGCATTCAGATCGGCGCGCATGCGGCAGGTACGCGTCCGCGCGCAGTGAGAAAATTAGGAGGTCCACGCGGGAGCTTGCAATGCGCTGTGGTGTGGGTGGCGGGATAGGTATGGGCGCGTGCGCGTACGTTGCGCGCACGCGTGCAATAGATTGGGCCTGAGGCTTAGAGTGGGCTTGAGGCACGCCCAACTCTCGGGTCCTTGGCCTGAATTGGTGGCAGCACGCATGGACGCGAGCGCGGCAGGTGCGCGTCCGCGTACATTGTTAAGGTATGAGTTGGCGCGTTGGCGCGATGTGCGCGCTCGCGCAGACCGAGTTGGGCCTGTGGCTTAAAGCTAGCCCAGAGCCGGCTCAACTCTCTGGAGCTTGGCTCAAAAACCTGCAGCAGCGAATTGGCGCGGACGCGGCG
>NC_029775.3:38165051-38166268 GCF_000817695.3 Arachis duranensis
GCGTCTCCCCCCTCTTCTTCTTCTTCTTCTTCTTTTTTTTTTTTTGAAAGAAACAAATTGCTATGTGCTCCCCTTAGTGTTCACAACTCTTATTCACTCAATCATCATACAATTCACAAAAAAAAAATGCAATTTTGATATTATTCATCTACTACTAAACACAACATGTATATGACTAAGCTAACAATTAAATTGTACAAACAAATTTGTATGAAACATCTACCTACAATGGTAACTCAAATCACTTATTAAGTAAATGTAAAAGATTGGAAAGAATTTACCATGGTGGGGTGTCTCCCACCTAGCACTTTTAGTTTAAGTCCTTAAGTTGGACATTTGAGAAGCTCTTTGTCATGGTGGTTTATGTTTGTACTCATCCTTGAATCTCCAAGGATCCATGCTCTTCAATTGGTTGACAGAATTTCCAACCATTTTTGTTGAGCTTGGGCAGATTTCTACCCAAAATATGAGTCCCCATATTTGGTCTTCACATATCGAACCGGGATCCCATATCTTGTTTTCGCATCCATCCGTTGGTTGAGTTCCATGATTTTGTCGGATGGGTAGTTGACATAAATGTGGTGGACACATGGAATTCTCTTTATTCCAACAATGCTTCCTTCTAGATCCATACAAGGTAATCCTTGTCCCAACATCATCCCTACATCTTGAGGCCTTGACCTTAATGAGCTTAACACCTACTTTCCAACCACTACACAACTCATTCTTACTTTTGATTCCACAAAGAGTTCCAAGTTGACCATCATTTTCAATCAAACCATATTCACGTGAGAAATTAAAGCTTAGAGATAGAGATTTTACCCACTTAAATGTTGTGTTTGATGATAGCTTGGGAAGGAAGATTTCCCCACACTTAGACAATGCAAGATCTACCTCTTTGTGCTCCTCTTTGGTTGTTTCCACCTCTTCACAAACTTCTTCAATATCAACCTTTTCCTTTTTTCCACATGACTTGGTGTTGACATGTTGTTTGATGGAGGGTGAATCAACTTTTGATAGGAATTCCTCGATGAATGAATTCATCTCTTGATCAACCTCTTCATATTCTTCAATTTCAATATACACCATGTCATTTTCGTTCTCCGTGGGAGGTTGTACACACTCTTCTATAGCTTCAACTTCATGTCCAATGGGAGAGGATTTGATTGTAGATAGGAATTCATCCATGATTGAATCCATCTCTTGATAAGCTTCTT
>NC_029775.3:38167376-38167521 GCF_000817695.3 Arachis duranensis
CTCATGTTGAGGATATGGTTCATAGGCATATGGTGGTGGTTCTTGAAAATCACAAGGCGGTTCACCATAGCCATTGGGTTGGTATGCTTCATAGGATGGCTCTTCTTCATAGTGCATTGGTGGAGGTTGTTGCCATGAGGATTGG
>NC_029775.3:38170604-38171067 GCF_000817695.3 Arachis duranensis
TAATGTGTGATGCCAGTGACCATGCCATTGGTGCAGTGTTGGGACAGAGGCATAACAAGCTTCTGCACGTCATTTATTATGCCAGCCGTGTTCTAAATGATGCACAGAAGAATTACACAACCACAAAAAAAGAGTTACTTGCAGTGGTCTATGCCATTGACAAGTTTAGATCCTATCTAGTGGGATCAAAGGTGGTTGTGTACATTGACCATGCTGCTCTTAAATATCTACTCACAAAGCAGGATTCAAAACCCAGACTCATAAGATGGGTGTTGCTTCTGCAAGAGTTTGATATAGAAATAAGAGACAGAAAAGGGATAGAGAACCAAGTAGCTGATCATCTATCCCGAATAGAACCAGTAGCTGGGACGTCCCTCCCTTCTACTGAGATCTCTGAGACCTTCCCAAATGAGCAACTCTTTGCCATTCAGGAAGCTCCATGGTTTGCAGATATTGCAAACTA
>NC_029775.3:38171476-38172554 GCF_000817695.3 Arachis duranensis
GCCCGAAGAAAGGATTGGGCAAAGAGCTTGGATGATGCTCTGTGGGCATACAGAACAGCATTCAAGACTCCTATAGGAACCTCTCCATACCAACTGGTGTATGGGAAGGCCTGTCATTTGCCCGTGGAACTGGAACATAAAGCCTACTGGGCAACCAGATTCCTAAACATGGATGCTCAGTTAGCTGGTGAAAAAAGATTACTCCAGCTAAATGAGCTAGAGGAGTTCAGACTCAACGCCTTTGAAAATGCAAAAATTTATAAGGAAAAGGCAAAGAAATGGCATGACAAGAAGTTGTCAACCAGAGTCTTTGAGCCAGGACAAAAAGTTCTGCTCTTCAACTCTAGGCTCAGACTGTTTCCAGGAAAACTCAAATCTCGGTGGAGGGGTCCGTATGTGATTACAGGAGTGTCACCATATGGATATGTTGAGCTTCAGGATATCGATTCTGACAAAAAGTTCATTGTTAATGGACAGAGAATCAAGCATTATCTTGAAAGCAATTTTGAGCAGGAATGCTCAAAACTGAGACTTGAGTGATTCTCAGTAAAGGTCCAGCTAAAGACAGTAAAGAAGCGCTTGCTGGGAGGCAACCCAGTCATTAGGAGGTTATATGATTTGTTCTTACAGAGGCAAGTATCAAAAATGAAGGAATTCACAGAGTTACAAAAGGATTCGGCTCAAAAAGCAGAGAAAAAGAGCTTACTGGTGAAAAAACGCCAGTAAGGGGCATTTTGGGTGTTAAACGCCAGAATGGGTACCATTCTGGGCGTTTAACGCCAGGAATGGTGCCATTTTGGGCGTTAAACGCCAGAATAGGCACCATTCTGGGCGATTAACGCCAGGTGTGCAGCATCCTTGGCGTTTAGAAAAACGCCCAGTGATAAAGGAATTCTGGTGTTTAACGCCAGCCAGGGCACCTGGCTAGGCGTTAAACGCCCAAAAGGGGCAACAAATGGGCGTTAAACGCCAGAATGGGTGCCATTATGGGCGTTTAACGCCAGAAAGGTGGGAAGACCACAATTTTGTTTTCAAATCAAATTTTTTCAAACTTTCCTTTTCTTACCCATATTTTTCT
>NC_029775.3:38172654-38173074 GCF_000817695.3 Arachis duranensis
TATTTAAAATCATTCTTCAAATCTTTCAAATCATTCCCAAATTTTTTGTTCAAAAACTCACCCTTCTCTCAATTTCTTTCCATATCTTCTCAAATCTCCTTTCAAATTTTTCTTTTTTTTTTCAAATCTCTCCCCCCCACTTTATAAATACACGTTTGACCCCCCTCATTCCCCATACCATTCGAATTTACTCTTCCTCTCTCTCTCTCTTCTCTCCTTTCTTTTGCTTGAGGACAAGCAAACCTCTAAGTTTGGTGTGCTTTTCCGTGATCACTAAGCCAAGATTCATCAAGATCATGGCTCCTAAGGGAAAACAAACCAATTTAAGAGGAAAGAAAGAGAATAATCCAAAGAATCTTTGGAATCAAGAGAAGTTCTTAACCAAAGAACATGAAGACCATTATCACAAAATAATGGGTC
>NC_029775.3:38174251-38174908 GCF_000817695.3 Arachis duranensis
TGAACAGTGCATATGTCTCTTGAATTTGTTGTTTTGAGAATGTTAGAAATTGTTGGCTCTTGAAAGAATGAGGAAAAAGAGAACTGTTATTGAGGATCTGAAAAATCATCTAATTGATTCTTGAAGCAAGAAAAAGCAGTGGATACAAAAAAAATTTTTTTTCGAAAAAAAAAAAGAGAAAGAGAAGAGAAAAAGAAAGAAATAAAGTTATGATCCAAGGAAAAAAGAGTGTGCTTAAGAACCTTGGACACCTCTAATTGGGGACTCTAGCAAAGCTGGGTCACAATCTGAAAAGGTTCACCCAATTATGTGTCTGTGGCATGTATGTATCCGGTGGTAATACTGAAAAACAGAGTGCTTTGGGCCACAGCCAAGACTCATACTCTAGCTATGTTCAAGAATCATTATACTTAACTAGGAGAATCAGTAACACTATCTGAGTTCTGAGTTCTTATAGATGCCAATCATTCTGAACTTCAAAGGATAGAGTGAGATGCCAAAACTGTTCGGAGGCAAAAAGCTACTAGTCCCGCTCATCTAATTGGAGCTAAGTTTCCTTGATATTTTGGAGTCTATAGTATATTCTCTTCTTTTTATCCTATTTTGATTTTCAGTTGCTTGGGGACAAGCAACAATTTAAGTTTGGTGTTGTGATGA
>NC_029775.3:38175813-38176155 GCF_000817695.3 Arachis duranensis
CTGATTGAGAACCGACAGATGGATAGCCGTGCCGTGACAGAGTGCGTTGAACATTTCCACTGAGAGGATGGGAGGTAGCCATTGACAACGGTGAAACCCTACATACAGCTTGCCATGGAAGGAGCCTTGCGTGTTTGAAGAAGAAGACAGTAGGAAAGCAGAGATTCAGAAGATGTAGCATCTCCAAAACCTCAACCTATTCTCTATCACTGCAAAACAAGTACTTATTTCATGTTCTTTTACTTTTCACAATCAATCCTGATAATCTCTGATATCCTGACTAAGATTTACAAGATAACCATAGCTTGCTTCAAGCCGACAATCTCCGTGGGATCGACCCTT
>NC_029775.3:38176196-38182667 GCF_000817695.3 Arachis duranensis
CACGTAAGGTATTACTTGGACGACCCAGTGCACTTGCTGGTTAGTTGTGCGAAGTTGTAGTGATCACAATTTCGTCCACCACTTGCCTAACTAATCCTATCAAACGCTATTGTTGCTTAATCCATCAATTCTCGTGGGATCGACCCTTACTCACATAAGGTATTACTTGGTACGACCCGGTGCACTTGCCGGTTAGTTTGTGGGTTGCAAAATTTTGCACCAAGTTTTTGGCACCATTGCCGGGGATTGATTGTGATTAACAACTATTAGTTGTTTGATTGCTTAGATTAGGCGTTTTATTATTTTTTATTAAAATCTAATTTTAAAAAAAAAATTTGAAAAAATAAATAAATAAATAAATAAAAATTTCGAAAATATTTTTAATAAATAAATAGCACCAATATTTTTCTTAATTTTTGAAATTAAGTTTGGTGTTACCTATTTATTATTTTTCTTCTATTTATTTTATTCAATATTTTTATCTCTTTACACAGGTTACCTCACTGGGAATTCTCTGCACTCTGACGTAGAGATTCCCATTCTTTCTTGTTTTCTGTTTGTTTATGCACAGGAACAGAGATAAAGAACATCTCTTAGGCTTTGATCCTGAACCTGAAAGGACTTTCAGGCAGCGTTTACAATAAGTAAGACTTTACAAGGCTGCAGAATCCACTATGGATCCAACTAATACTGAGAATGCCAATGCAGCAAACCCGAATGGAAATAAATAACAAAGGAGAGTGCTTGGCTCTTACTCTTCTCCTACTACAAATCTTTATGGAAAAAACATCGTGGTGCCTCCTATTGTGGCGAACAACTTTGAGTTGAAGCCTCAACTAGTCACCCTGGTGCAACAAAACTGCCAGTATCATGGTCTTCCCCACGAAGACCCAAATCAGTTTATTTCTAGTTTTCTGCAAATTTGTGATATGAAATCCTTACCCCAAGCTTGAGCTCAAATCCTTACCTCCTTCTCTGAAATATGTGTTCTTGGGTGAGAATGACTCATATCCAGTGATTATTAGCTCTTTCCTGAAGTCTGAAGATGAAGAGGTGCTTATTTCAGTGCTCAAGAGTCATAAAACAGCTCTTGGGTGGACTATTAGTGACTTGAAGGGGATTAGTCCAACCAAGTTTATGCACAAGATCCTCTTTGAAGATGATGCTAAACTAGTTGTGCAACCACAAAGGAGACTCAATCCAACCATGAAAGAGGTGGTCCAAAAAGAGGTAATGAAACTATGGGAAGCAGGAATTATTTACCCTATTTCTGACAGTCCTTGGGTAAGTCCTGTGCAGGTAGTTCCCAAGAAAGGAGGGATGACAGTGATCAATAATGAAAAGAATGAGCTTATCCCCACAAGAACAGTCACAGGATGGAGAATGTGTATAGACTATAGGAGGCTCAACACTACAACAAGGAAAGATCATTTCCCCTGCCTTTCATTGATCAGATGCTTGAGAGGTTAGCTGGTCATGCATTTTACTATTTTCTAGATGGATATTCTGGATATAATCAAATTGCAGTGGACCCTCAAGATCAGGAAAAGACAGCATTCACATGCCCCGTTGGAGTATTTGCCTACAGAAGAATGCCTTTTGGACTTTGCAATGCTCCAGCAACTTTTTAGAGGTGTATGCTTTCAATTTTTTCTGATATGGTTGAAAAGTTTATTGAGGTATTTATGGATGACTTTTCTATTTTTGGTAATTCTTTTGAATCTTGCCTTAAGCATTTATCTCTGAAAGTTGAACTTGCCTCACAAAATTAAGCTATTTATCTGGAAAGCTCTCCATGGCTGGCTTCCGGTGCTTGCTCAGATTCATCACCGCATCCCATCTATATCGTAAATATGACCTTGCTGTCAAGAAGCAACAGAAACAATCACTCATTATTTGATCGATTGCTCTAAAATTAAAGAAGTATGGTCTCAGAGTTATCTTTGTGACTGTCTTCCCCCTCAGAGTTCTAATGACTTTTGGACATGGTAGACTGCATCAATAGAGATGCTTAACCCGTTGAAGAATTCTGACCGTAATCCTCAATTGCTTGCCATCATTTGCTGGAACTGTTGGAAAGCTCGCAACCAGTTAATTTTTGAAGGTTCTACTTCAATGCCGTCTGCCATTCTAGCAAAATCTATCAAGTTGCTCTGTGAAATCCAAAGAACTCTTAGTTTAGATCATCATCTCCATGAGGTAAACTGTTAGTTTCATTCAATTTGATTTATCATTCTTTCTTCTTTAAGATTTTTCTTCGTTTTTCGACCACCTTCAGTGTATTGTTTTGAGAAATTTTCACCTTTTATTATGTTGTTCTACTTTTGGACATCTTTGTATTTTATTTTTTAATAATTAATGAAATATAACCTACCATCTTTGAAAAAAAATCATACTAAATAAAAATATTTTAATTTTTTATATTTATATTATATTGTAAAATATTTAACACATTTATTTAATAAAAATTATATAATTTTGTTTTTGAAAAATTATTTATGTGGTAGAAAGTATTTTTAATAATAATAATAGTGAGATAATAATAATAATAATAAGATACAAGTATCATACTTAATATTTTTTTTTAACCAAAAATAAGAAGACTCAAATTCACAACTTCTAAATAAGTATGGAGAAATTATGCTATTTGAGCTATAACTCAATGTCATATCATACTTAAATAAACATACTAATTTTGAAAATATGATTGAGTAGAAAATGTTATTTTCTTTTAACTAAATGGGGTAAAGGACAAATAGGTCCCTGACCTTTTAAAACGCAGACATTTTCGTTCCTCATGATTGGAAAATACATTTTGATTCCTCACCATGTAAATTTTGTGACAATTAAGTCCTTGCGTGGAATTGGTGCTCGAAACGGTAACAAAATTTGCTAAGGTGGAGGGGTGGAGAGTGATGTGTCCGTTACGGTTGCTGAAGTGGATGGGGAACAAATTGTTGGAGGACAAATTGGTCCTTAATGGCCAAAATGACGCCGTATGCATCCCCCACCCATCATCCCAGACCTCTTCTTCTTTTTCTTCTTCCATGGTAGTTTTATCATGCCCTTTCTTCCTCTCTCGTCTCATGTAAAATAGTTATTAATCGGTTTTAATAATAGCTTAATTTTATAAGTCATTTAATGTAAAATAGCTTAATTATGATTATAATTAATATATGTATTACCCATAAATAGATTAGGAAATAATAATTTCGTAACAAAATAATCATTCAATTTGAATTACAATTAATTGATTGATAGCAATTATAATAAATTGTATGATATTTAAATAATTAACCAAATCAATTAGTTGATATAATTAATTTATTATAATAAATTGAATTTAATGAGTTAAAAGAAATAAAAACCAAAAAACACCATCAGAAACATGTCACGACAGTTTTATCATTAAGTGCAGAAATTTAATTTTTATATAATAGAATAGATATTTATAGGTTATTATATTAAACACATACTAAAAAAAACACACTAAACAAAATAAATGCATCAATGGTAAAATATAACCTAAAAAATTACTTAAACTAAAAAAAATATGTGATGAATTACAATAAATCTATATATGAGAAGTAAAAGTAAAATAAACAATTGAAAATAATGTAAAAATAACAATTAAAAAAAGTAAAAGAGATAAAGAGAAAGTGAAATTATAAAAATGTTTAGCCATTAAAAAGTAATAAAAAATTCCTTTTATTTTTTTTATTTATTAATTTTTAATTTATTATAATTATATTCACAACATTTATTATACGTTATTCATTTTACAAATTAATACAATCAATTAATTGATATTAATTATCGATAATTAATTTTAATTGATATAACTCACTTCGTTATACTTTCTAAATAAATAATTAAAAATACACATCTCAATTTTTTGTTAAAGTAGAATAAAATAAAATACATAAATTGAGTAGATATAAATCTGAAAATTATAAAATTTTATTAACAACTCAAATAAATTAGTACCATAAAACTAAATTTAATGTCTATTTTAAAAATAATTACTGACTTTTTATTCTTTTAATTATTAATAATTTAAATAAAGTAATACCCTATAATTTATTTTGTTATCTATTTTAAGTAGTTACTAACATTCTATTTTTCTAATTATTTGCTTGTCTTATTTATCATTTATGCTTTCAATCAACTATATTAATAAATAAATAAACTAAATTAACTCGGTTATACTTGGACTATTCAACAATTCAACGTAATCTTTTTAAGTTGAGATTAACTACTAACGATAGAAAATAAAAAATTTAGAGTAATTCAATATTATGAACATTAATTATTATTGTGAAATAACCTAAAATTATAATGTAATTTATTTTTAAATAAATAATAAAGTATTATTGTTAATTATGAAATAACCTAAAATTATAATGCATTTTATTTTTAAAGAAACAATCATCCATTAATATCTGTAAATAAAAACTATCGTCAAAACGCTTTGATTAAAAATATGAAGGGTTAATTACTATTTATTATTAATATTATATCGTCTATATCAAAAAATAAAAATATAATTTTTCACATTTACATTACCATCATGAGTAACACTTTATCAGAAAAAAGAATAAAATTACATACATAGTGAATTTAAAAAATAAATATCGTTAAGTAATTATGCTTTTTTTTATAAATAGTAAAAAATTAAATATCATAAACTATATTCTTTCAATACAATTTATAAATATCAATAATAAAAATAGTCTCACTAATAATATAAATGATCAATACAATAATTATATAAAAAAACAACTAATTACATAATTGCATAATTTTTAATATCCTATATAGTTGAATCTAATGGACAAATAAAAAAATATCTATATGATAATATCCTAATATTTTAGCATACTATAAATCATATCATAAATTTATATATCATATTATAATTTTAAGTCAACTCCTTAAACACATTATAACATAAACCATCTAAAAAGATACACCAAATTAATGAATATCACATAGGTCACAACATACACTCTAAATTATTACGATATTTTAAATAATTAAAAAGAGCATCAATACAGAGAAATCAATGAATATAACTAAAATAAAGAGCAACAAAGAGACACAGACTTATATATGAATTGAAGCACACATGACAAAATAGAATATTACAAAATAAAATTATAGTAAGATTATTTAAAAACAATGTAAAGATGACACATCTTTTTTGTTAATCAGATGCTAAAAGAAAAAAAGTATGCGCCTAATAATAATCAATTAAAATAAACAAAAATGTTAAAAAATAAAAAAATGAAATGTATAATTTAAGATAAAAGAAACAAAAATTAAAGAAATTATAAAAATTGTACCTTAAACATGAGAGAGAGGGGGAGGGGAAGGGAGGGAGAGAGAGAAAAGAGAGTGAATGAGTAAAAAATATTTGATCCTGTATAAATAGATCGTATTGAGAAAAATAAACTAATTAAATTAATTATTAAATAATTTAATATTTACTCCAATTAAATCAAATAATTAATATAATTGACCAAATTAATTAATTGATATAATTAATAAAATCATATAAATTATAATAAATAATGAGATTTGAATATCTAATCAAATTAATTAATTGATATAATTAATTAATTATAATTGATTTACTTTAACGAATTAAATGGAATAAATCAGGTAACACCTTAAGAGCATGCCGCATCAGTTCTGTTATTAAGTGTAAAAATCTGATTAATAAAATTATTCTAATAACAAAAAGCTTAAAATAAGAAAATTTAAATATATTACCAATCGTTGAAATTGCATATCTGAGTTTGTCACGAATTTAGCAAATTGAACTTAAACTTAGGAAATTCAATCTCATTATGTACTCCACTTCGAAGATCTTCGGGCAGACGTAAAAAGTATGGAGGGGATGGAACTTGAACTTGCAATTATAATAAAGATATTTTTTATAAAATAATTTAGAACAGAGAATAGAAAAGTTCATTTCGGAGAGAAAATAGAGTCATGATAGATCGACACGTCACCTTTATTAGTTGGGGAAAAATCAAATTTTAATATATTAAGTAGATATTTTAAATTGATCACTAAAAAAACCAAAATATTAAAACATTATTCATTGAAAATAAAATTTTTAAAATTCTAAAACACTTTGATATTTAACTTTTTTTGTTAATAAATTTTAATAAAATAACTAACAATAATAATTATTAAATTATTTTTTTCATTCTTTCATAATTTTGTTAATAATAATATTCTAATTAATTTAGTAATAAATACTTTTTTATGAATGAAGTTATCTTTTTGATAAACATGAATGAACTTATCTATACATTAATTATTAAAAAACTATAATACTTTTTTAAACTAAACTCTTAAGTCTTAATACTTTAGTATTTTATAAGTTAAAAGTTAAAACAAGATTTTTTTTCCTAATTTGACTCTAAAAATTGTGTAAATCTGTGAAGTCAGAAGTGGGGG